>NW_010534087.1:51837-58370 GCF_000687285.1 Phaethon lepturus | reverse complement strand
CAACCTAGTGTTTCTGTGATTCTGTGACATGGTTTAGTAGTTTTATAATTTTATTAAATGAGGGGCAGGGGGGACAGGCAGCAGTTCTTTCTGCTGGAGAAAGCGTGTCCATAATTATCCCCCAAAAATGTAAGAGAGTAAAGATGACAGCATATTAAGAAGCATTAACTTCTACATTTTAAAAATATTTTGATGCACAGACAAACCTGTACAGATAGTTTTTATTAGAGTCCCTGAGATAACACCTCATTTTTAGTCTAGACACTGAATTACCACCTACAGCGTATGGTAAGAAATTAGCAGAAGAAAAATCTTTTGAAAATCTATCTTCCCATTCTTTCATGTTCTACAGTAAGAAAAGTTGAAACATAAGAGTAGGACTGCATATTTACTTTGAAAATTACAAAGCTTTTTAAAAGATCTGGGAAAAAAAGACAATTTTTTTGCTAATAGCAAGACGTTCTTTACTCTGTCCCACACATCACTTCAAAGAAAGTGCTAGATCATGTTGTATTACCACATGGGGACACATACTGTTAATTTTTAATATGGAAAATGTAATAATTTAAACTTTACAATTTAGAATTTATGCCTTCACAGGCACATTACCGGCTAACAGTAGAGAAGATAAAGTTATAAGATTCAAAGCTCTGTGACATTGTGATAAGCTTTTACATTTATGAAATTCCTTAAGCTGCTGTTCCCATACGACGTATTGTATTCTGAAAACCATTACGTATAACATTAGTGTAGAAAAATCCCTTCTAAGCAAAATCAAACTTGCTAGCAAGGTAAAAAGTGATTGTATGGTTTACAAAGGACATGGCTGAACCGAGGATGTGGGACTACATCCCCCATTCTTGTGACCTGGTGTGGGAGCAAGCCTGTGTGTGCATTTCCTCTGGGAGAAAATCAGGGTGCGCACGCAGGGACAGAGCTGGCCACAGCCTGCAACGGGTCCTGCAGTCTGGACAGCAGCTTTCAAAACATGATGTTTAGATCAGCTGTTCTTCTTAGGAAAGCAGAAACATGGGAACTGCTTGGTGCGTGTTTGTCAACTTTGTTTATGGTCCCGAAAGAGGGAAAGACATTTCACCTATGGAGAAGTAGGACTATACGTGGTATCCATAAAACATATAAACTGATTATGTAGCAGACATCTACAGTGCAGGTGGAGAGATTGAAGTTTCAAATAAGTTACTTATCCAAATCTCATTTACTGTTAATGGCAGTTGGAGCTTGCCTATATTTTCTGCCCTTGGTACTTTCTCTAATTAAGGGAAATGAAAGAGTTGAAATTAGGGATCTGTAATTGCTCTTTAGGTAAGGATTATTCATTGTCTTTCTGAAGAATGTGAGATGGAATGGAGCACTGGCATGCCAAGAATGATTCTCAAGCAAAAAACAAATGCATTAAGCATTTCTAAAGACCCTGCACATGATTAATCCACCTCAGAACAGTAATATTCTTCATTTGCAGTATGGTGTTAGTCAGGAATTGTTGCTACTTCTCTTAATGAAGTTTAATAAAGCTTTTAAGCTGCTAAAATTACCTGGAAGTTCAAGTCTTTGCTGCTCAAAACATATGCAGCACATTTTACTTCAAAAAAGGTGGTAGATCATGTGAAAAGTGTGTGTACGCGCACGCATTTGTGTGCATCTTCAAATAATAAACGAATAATGTAAAAATAACATTTTCTCAGCTTAGTTTGTCAGCTTAAAGGTAATTATCTTCATAAATAACTTGTAGTGCTGTTAAAAACGCTTCATTGTCGGACACCACAAGTATCCTTTTGTAACGTGGAGGGTAAACTGGTACAGCAGCAACAATAGTATTTGATGATGCTTATGTATTGCTGACTTTGGAGTAGCACCAGCCTTTTTCAGACACATGATGTATTTGCTTTCTAAAGTTGCTTGCATTGTCTGGGGATGAGGATTAAGGCTTAGACTTTTTATGTTTGATCTGTCTGTGTCCAGGAGGTATTATTTATATGGCATGGGATTTAGGATATGATTCACATTTCCAGAAGGAATAAAATCATTTGTTTTCAGTAGGAAGGTTCAGTCTGTGAAGAGGCAGATTATAAAATTTTGATACAGTTCTTTTGAAGAAAGAAAAGTACATGTAAGAGCTTGTAGTTAGACTTGACAAGCTAATTAAATGCTGTCCAACTCTTAATTACTAGGGCTGTGGTAGAAAATGAATATACAGGTATTTTACAAATCCATATTTGACCAACCAGTTTTATTTTTAAGATAAGACATGTTTATGTTTTTGTTTCTATTATTAGAAAGGCCTTAAAAACAGAGAAAATTTATGAGATGTCAAAATTACATATTTTTCTAATAAAAAGCTCTTCAAACAGACAAGGATGGAAATCCCTCTTTCAAAGGTGAAATTCAAATTAAATGAGACCGGGATAAATATGTTGAATAGAGGAAGCGAAGTTGAGTAGAGAGCAAAAATCTGAACCCTTTGGGCACATAGTGCCCTCTGGAAATTTTTCTTCAGTCATTAATGGGCTCGTTTGTGTAAACTGTCTGATTTACATTATCTGGACGCAGGCCAGGTTCAGCAGGCAACTCCATCCGCAGGCCTACGGAAATAATTATCTGTCATCATTTTTTGACTGACGTGGGAGAGAAATCAGAGAAAATCCTAGTGCCACCTGGTAAAATGACAAGAATTACTAGATTGTAACAGGGACCCTGTTATATAGTTTGATATCCACTAGGAAAAGGGATTACTCCTTACGAAGAGAAGCATTCCTTACGAATGAATATTCAAAATGGAGTTATGCTGATAAAGGAAACTAATGGTAGATTTTTGGAGCTGCTCCTGGTAGATATTTGTTTTGCACAGGAAGAATTATGCAAGAACTTGAAGGGAGCTGTTTATTTAGATTTATTTTTCATTAGTTTGACGTATTTGTTGTCTGTATGCATACACAGAGAACTGATGAACCTAGAATAATTGAGAATATGTGATTTTTCTTTGATGAATGTATGCTTCTAATATAAATATAGTTATTGATCTGTAAATGTGATTTTTTGAATATCCAGCAACATTCACCAGTATCCGAGATTACAGAAGTAAAACTGGTAACTGTTTGGATAGTTTATGTACACACTGTTGAACAATAAAAGCTCAGAGAACTATTATAAAATAACAATGATAATAGTCTTCACAAAGAGAAGAATACTTTCCATTAATGAAATCAAAAGAGGTCAAATATTTGAAGCAAAGTAATATAATGAAGTATGACTCAGTTAATCTTGGTGCTATTAAAAACTTAAAATATTAGAAAAATTCTATAAAATGAAATTATAGCCTTGCAGTAACATTCTTTTTATTCAGTACGATTTCTCATTTATCAGGTTTCAGCTAATGGCCTTAGAGATTTAGAGAAAATAATATGAGTCGTGTGCTTCCAAGGGAACTCAGTTAAGTCAGCCTTTTGGATTATTGTTTTGGGATCTGTATGATTTAAAATGAATAAAACCTCTCTGTATAGCAGTGATAAAGATTATATGGCTAGCACAGTATCTTTCAACATACAGTATTTAGGGGAATCTAAGAGTGCAAATTCCTCCAACATTTGTTATGAAATTAAATAAGGATTTGGATCTGGTCATAATGGAAAGAAATCAGCTTCTATAATATTTTTAATAAAGAAAAGCACTTCTCACTCTTGCACATACCCTAAATGAGTTAGGTTGTATGTTTCTGTCAAAATGACCCACTCACACTTGTCCTAAGAAAATGAAAATATTTCAGTGACAAAAGTACTTCTCATTTTCATTTTCCAAATGTCATTATATAAAAAGCCCAACTTTTTCATTCTAGCTCCAATTAGTGACAATTTTTGGCTTGTAGCATCTTTGGAAATCAGTCTTCTGCCATCAGAACAGACTGGCCAAGCAATGGTGTGTTAAAGCAGCAACTAGACAGTATGGAAAGTGGAATACTCAATGGAAAATTCACTATTCTTTACTGATCAGGCAGATACATAACTCTAATGACTTTCTTCACCTGAATCTTCTCGGGAATATGTAACATTTTTATTTGGCGCTACCTCCCTTGGTGTCAGCCCCGGCTTTGCCTTCCTTAGATGTGATTCCTGCAATAACCTGCTCATTCGATGTTCTGTGTACGACATGTTTCAGAGATGTATTTCCCTGCCAACATTTGCCCAGGCGTTTAACTGCAATGTGCGGCTTTTAAATGGTGACTGTTCCGAGGATAATGAGTAGGATAATGAGGAGGTTCCTTCCTCCATCAAGAAGGTCTGGGGCCTTTTTCCCTAGGTTATTCATCAGAGGAAGTTATGAGGTTTCTGTAGTCTAATACTTACATATTTTCCAATATTTAACAAGTCACATGTTTCCTAGGCTGAGACAATTCAATCCTTTTTTTTCAGTATATTAAGAGAACTAAAAGCAATGAAATAGGAAATTCAACGGTAACTTTAATCAATATGGTTGTTGTACAAGAATGCTTTACAAAATCACTCCGGTAGTTTGCTGTTTACATAAATGTTTCTATCCACTGTAAGTGTTGTAAGCTATTCTCAGTAAATACCGTTACTTTCAGAGGTAACATGGCTCACGGCTTTCTTTTTGAAGTGCTTAGAGTGTTATGGTTTATGATACAAAGTAATTTCTAAATATATTTACAAACCACAAAACAACTTGAAAGTTTGTTTTGATCTGTTTGAGGTTCTTATTCAAAACTGTGTGAAAATTATCATATATGACGGGTTCTTTGGCTACAATGACAATACGTTATGGAAAAGCTTGAAATGCTATGAAAGGCTGTCTCATCGTGTTTTTGTACTACAAAAGGCTCTCATTTCAAGCTTAGTCTCTGAAAGTTTACCTCATCCTGTGCTTCAACAAATTAAAGCCTACTTTTTTTTTTTTCCCCTGCAATTAGTTTATAATTCTTTAGGTATACAGCCTCTTGTAAAAGTATATAATCTAATTTCAAGCCTAGTTTGTTTCTAATTTTCTGTTTATCAGCAATTGGGAAGAAATTTTTATCTCTCAAATTTTAGGCTTTCAGAAGAAAAGAACATCCGGTATTGAGAATGGAATGTATTAACTATATATTCTCTAATCTAATATATATATATAAACACTTAATTTTGCCTTATTTTAATAATTATCAGAAAATAGTTTGTTTTGAGGCTGCTGTTCACAGTGTTCAATTTTCCTCCTAAGAAGTAGGCTCTAAAACACAGGAAAGTTTTGTGTATTTGTTTCTGTATCGTAAACCAATGTCTTGATAGAAGCTATGACTAATTCTTTTTTTAGCAAGCCAGGCCTCTTGGTGTGACAACAAAGGGTTTTACTTGAT
The DNA here is from genome assembly GCF_000687285.1 of Phaethon lepturus. Classification (NCBI taxonomy): domain Eukaryota; kingdom Metazoa; phylum Chordata; class Aves; order Phaethontiformes; family Phaethontidae; genus Phaethon; species Phaethon lepturus. The sequence continues at coordinate 53,008 of NW_010534087.1, read as the reverse complement.
ATTTCTGATGTGACTATTTACAGTCACAGTGTTGCTGAGTTCAAGAGGTGTGGTTTTTTGTTGGTTTTGTGTGTATGTGATAGGCATTGCGTGCACAAAAATACAATAACCCTTTGCAATATTTTCCAGTTTTATTTGAGAGTTGGAGTGCTCTATCCCCCAGTTTTTAGTAATTTTTCCCACTAAAAGTGAGTCACTAAAGAGTTAAGTGACTGAATTTCATACAAATCGGTTACAAACCTCTGAAGTGCCAAATACAAAAATCATATTGGTTCTTTCTGACAGATTCCTATTTTAAACAAAGAAACAAAGCCCAAAGGCGCATCTCTGTCTGTGTCTGTACAGTCAGACACAGACTGGTACGCAATGGCTTTGGTAAGTAGAATAATTGAGTAGAATTATCCACCTGTGAACAAATGTGCTGTGTAATTTTTTTAAAACAAAAGCCCGTGCAGAAAAAGACAAAAAAAGAACCAATTCGCTAGACCATGCCAAGCCTATCATTCTGCATCCAAAACTGCTGCTATGACTAAGAAGATTGTGAGGTATACCAGGGAAGTGTATGGAATAAGATATAAGTGGAGGACAGAACAATTTCAGCTGTCAGACAAGTTTCTATACCGTTTCACACACATCAGGAAATACTAAGACAAAACAAAAAGAAGGACTTGGAATTAAATCCAACTTTCTGTGGAAGACAGAGTAGAATACATGCATTCGTAACAGTTGTGTAGGTCAAAATAATGGAAAGTGGAAATGTCCGTAGAACCTTTAGTGACTGATTAATTTTCTAATATGAAAGTGAAACAACTTTATTCACAATATCATAGAATAGGGGTTTGTTGAATGTTTTCTCTTCTTTTATCTAACACTGTAAAAAAAGTTGTACAATATTTCAAATAATATTTTCTGAACAATTTATGGGACAGTGGTTCATTCATTCTCTGATGATCTGTGTATTTACAGAGTATGTCTATGTCTGCTTTTTTAAGACCTTATTTGTGAGGAAGAGTGTGTATAGAATCCAGGAGTATAAGTGCCTTTGTATTAAACTGAATAGTTTGGAGAATGGTGTATATTTTTATAGGAGAGACTTCTTAAAAATACTAAGGGATGAACTTTGGGTGACTCCATAAGTAAAAATACAGGTTTGTAAGAGAAACTTTTTATA
>NW_010534087.1:0-51806 GCF_000687285.1 Phaethon lepturus | reverse complement strand
CTGCTGAATCTTCATTATTAGCTCTACTTTGGAAGAAGGGTGAAAAGTCTGTGCTCAAACTTTCCCTCCTTGTTTAGCCTTGGCAGCACTAAAGCAAATTACTTGCTTCGCAATGTTTTTGAGAAAACATATCAAACTCTTACATGATTTTGGAAAGTAAATTCAACTCTGCTTTCAAGAAAGGAAAGAGAAAAAAGTACAGTAAAAATTATGCAAATATACAAAATACAATAGTGAAAATCATATATAGGTAATCAGGTTCTCAAAAAGACTAAACCTTGTAAAATCAATTTGAGTGAGTTAAGAGAAACTTGCTTCTAAATTCCCTGAGATTTCAGATCTTATTACTTCAGTTTAGTTTTTTTTTTAGTGGCTACATGTAAAATTAAAATATCCTTTCTATTTTAGCATTAAAGTCAATTAAATAGAGAGACTTGCAGTTCAACAGGCCAATGTTTAAACAAGATTTGAATGTCAATTAAAGTTATGAACTCATTATCACAGATAGACTTCATGGATTTTCTGCCATTAATCAATATATATCTTATAAACTATTATACCGAGTATTACCACCAACTTATTATTTTAATATAACCTAAAATATTGGGTTCTTTTTAATTTTCAAGCATTAGAATAATTTAATTAATGTTTAATGGATATACTTGTTATTGTCAAAATCTTGGAGATCCTTTCCCCTCTGCGTTTAAAACACTCACTGAAAAGCATATTGCAAAGGCACAGAAGACTTACCAGGACAAATAGTTATCACTTTCAGCAACAAATCCTTTCAGAATCTCAGTCTATTCCATGGTCTGCATGAACCATAATGCCTTCAAGACCTGTTTTGGAGGAGAGGGGATGCTGAAGGGGAGCGGAGTTCGAGTGGCACCTGAGCTAAAACGTGCAAGGTGATAGCAGTTTACTCAGAAATGTATTGCCTGAGACAGAAACCAGATCAGAAGAAAAATGGAGACTCTATGTTAGTGTATGGAAAGAGAAGAAACAAGCAGAAATAATAGACTGCAGAAGCAAAGTGGGTGACACCGATTGTGATTTTACCGGGCGTTACTGAAATCTAATGTGCTGGTTGACATATATGGAATATTAACGAAAATTAGTAACTCAAGGAGCCACGCAAAGGCGAGATTTGGAGAGGTAGTTTTATGTCGAAGGACTCTCGGTTTCTGGCATGCAAAATCAAACTCCAGGGAACACAGCAGTGAAATCTTTGGGAAGTGGAAAATAATGCACAGAAAAAAGCTTGGGTTATCATTTACCTCTGACTGTCAATGCTGAAGGACACAGAAAATGAAATTAGAGGAGGTATCTGAAAGTTTATGAAGTTATGCTTAGAACTGACCTTGTAAAAAAGAACTTAGATCAAAGGAGGGAATATACAGAAAAAAATTAATACTCATTTCTCAAAGTCCAGATTATGTGCATCCTTTGGGTATTAAGGAAATTAGCTAGAAATACCCTGCTGTACAACTGAGAATTTCTTTATGAAAAGTCATGTGTAACTGGGAAGGTAAGCAAATATTAGAACAAAGCAAATGAAGTGACAATTTTCAGAGGACAGAAGAGTGAACCTGGTAATTAAAGATAATTAATTTTAAAAGACCAAAGCTTAGTTCACAAAAGGCATTTAGAATATAAGAGGGGCAGAATATAGGCAGTTTATGTGAAGAAGTGTAATCCTTCCAATTTCTGCCTGAATGTGAAGAGACAACAATCCGCTAGTGCTTTCAATTGCTCCAGGAAGATTTATCTAAATTCTGGTCTCTTTTCATACACAAGTTTGCTAGTACTGTGTTACAGTTTAGCCTCTGTTTTTCATCTTGCCCTAGGAGAGGTCTTCTGCCTAGTGATTCCAGGTCCCTGCTGTCCAAAAGGAAAGACCAGCTATGCTCAGGCCATACCTGATAGCCCGAGTCCCTTGTCCCCTGCGTCACATGGAATAGATACAGATCTCTGGATGACCACAGTGTCACCATTCCTAAAAATTCAACATAATCTGGGTATGGGGCGGGGGGTGTGTGTGGAGATTATATGTGGAAAATTGCATAGGAGATCCTGAGAAAAGCATGTTGTTATTTTACCATAGGGAAACGGCTCAGGCTGAAAGGGTTTACATGATTCAGTGGTTTCAAAAGGACTGAGACCAAATAGTGCGATAGGTGAAGTGGTATGGAGTCCAGCAAAATTCAAGGTTGATTGTGGCAACAAGACAGTGAAGTGAAAGGAAACCCATGATCAGCCAGACAGGGGAGGGCATCCTCGACTAAGTAATCAAGCCCACAGACAGTAATCTGAACAAGTTATGTTCAGAGTCACAGGCATCTGTTTTGGTTGTTCTACATGCTTCTTAGTAATGATGAACGTGAATGCAAGAATGAAAATTATGCATATGTTCTTGTGACTTTGACAGCAGCGACTTCTACATTAGCTCTTGACTGAAATGACTGATTTTCCCTGTGAGAAAACTTGCCGATGTGCCTGGGTTTCAGAGTTGTCATGTATGAGACGCAATTATTCCCTTGGCTATTGAAGAGTGAGCAACCAGTAGAGCCAGGATTCCTCACTTCCAAAGGCCTCCTCCACTGATTTTCAGAAATAATTAATATGCTCTGCCTTACTGAGATTTCTGAAATCTTCACTTTCTTGTGTCATATTTTCAATAGGAAGATTTTTAGGGTAAAGTACTCCATAGAACAGCTAGAAATGTACGTTTAAATCAGATTCAAACCTGCCTATTGTATGTAATGTGTTTTGACTATAACATTTCTATACAGAAAGAGAAAATACTATTATCATATCTAGATTTTTAAGGTACATTACCGTACTTAATAAATATAAAGATGGGAAGTTACTGTAGTTCTGGTTACAAACTCTGAATCCTGACGGGAGGCAGAGAACTCCTTACAGATCTGAATTTAGTGTGTAAGCCTCAAGAGTATAGACCTGTTTTCCTTCAAATACATTTTTTTTCAAACACATTTTTCAAACACATTCCTTTCAAACACATTTCTCTCAGATACAACCATTTTGGCTTTTTCGTAGTCAATACACCAGAAGCTGTGAATACTATTCTGAGGTAATGACCCCTCTAGACATGACAGACCAAGCACAGTCATTTACATTGAGGTTGTGGATTTCAATGAGAAATCTAAAAGCTAAATGTTACAATAGCAGTAAAAAATATCGTATGTTAAAGTCGTGGTTGTGGTCAAAGTTACGACTTCTCTCTGTCACTGTAATTCTGTGGTTAATCTAAGAGTAATTAAGACTTTTAATCATGTGATAACTTTCACTTTCATTGTCATATTACTCTGAATGCAGCTTGCATTATCACTATCTATACGACTTGTGAATAGCAAATCGTAGCTGTCAAGCAAACGGCATCAGACAAAGGCAGATGAATCAAGCCTTGAACCAACCTGGCAAGGGATGTCTGAGGGTATAATTTCAATACACCAGATTTGCATACTCAGGACCTAAAATGTCCCATCTATATGGATGTGTGACGACAAGCTGACAAATGTGCCTAAAGTATATTAAAATTTCTGCATTTCGGGAGCAAAAGAACAAACTGGTTACAGTGTATGAACAAGGTTCAGAGCATGGAGATTGAATGAAATGTCATTCAGGATAAAACTGAGGATATTTATTTCCTGAATTGTAAATGATGGCATGATTTTCTTAAAAAAAAAAATCATGATTTCTTGGAATTACTCATAAAATGTAGTTCAAAAGACTATAAACTGCAAAATTATGTATCATTCATGTAAATTTTCCAAAATTTATATTCAGGTCATAAAGTATAATGGCAGAATAAAGTATAATAACAGTAACTATCAGAGACATTTGTTAGACCATCTTGATAATTACAGAATGTATTCCCATGAGAGGAGAATTACTGTAATGTATGCTAGCAGGATGTTTGAAAACAACCCTCTTAATAAATGGAGTTGACAGAAAATACATTGCAAAAGGATTATTGGCGAAGGCATCTGAAGTAAGAGATTTGGCAGGAACTTTAGGAACACAAATATGCATCACTCAAGGGAGAAGGTTTCTATCCAGGGAACAAACTATCTTTGTAAACAGGATTTTACCCATAACAAGCATCTAGAAACCATATATGAATTCCATCAAAGAAAAATTGTATCCAACAGAAATAAAAGACATAAGGAATATTTCAATGACAGTTACTTCAGGTTGTTACTCTAAATAGTTAAAATTGTAAAATCAGTTTTATTAAGTTTTACATTTAATTGTTTATTTAATTGTTACATTAACCAGTCACTTTGCTTTTCTATCCCCATAACAGATGTTCATTATAAAAACTGAATACAATAAGATGATTACATTATTCAAACTCTTTGATAATTCATTTGTATTAAAACCATAAGACTCTGTTGACATTTCCCTAGGGTACATTTGGTGAGGTTAAGCAGGATAAATGTCACAGTTAGTAATGCTGTTAAGATAAAAACCTTGCAAAGGAACTACATATTATATCTCTGCTTTATGGTCCTTAACAGCAACTTTTAGAGCTATATTTCCTTTTTAAATGATGCATTATACCTTGAAAAGTAAAATAAAAAGACCTGAAATTATGATTCTTTCTCATTTCATCAGGAATAAATGCACAGAGGAGGAGAAATCTTACAGAAGTATGCATGATTTTTTTTTGAAGTTTCAAAATAAAAATAATATGCTATATTTAAATATAATGGCCCTGGTGAGATGTGGTATGGAAAAATGTGTCTTAAAAAGAATGTAAGATATGTATTAATTTCAGTGCAAATTCTTCAAAATAGGAAGTCAACCATAAAATCACTAATATTCAAAGAGGAATCTCAAATACAGCACAGTCTTCAGTATTTCAGAAATACCTGATTATATAGCAACATGTAGCTGGAATTGGAGAAAAAATTATGCTGGGATGACCTGTAGAGGTCCCTCATTTCAGCCTCCCTCTTAAAGCAGGGCTAAGTACTAAGGTTAATTTCAATAAAGCTGTGCCCATTCAATTTATATTAATAAAATTTTAAAAGTAAATTAGGGTTGCTCATGGCTTTGTCCAGGCAAGTTTTTAAAAAGTCCAAGAACTGATAATGCACACAGACTCTCAAGGCCAGTGGTCTGATGCTTGCCTTCTCCCTTGTATCCAGCCCAGCTCTCCATTGCAGAGACATGTGACCACCACCTTTTGGTTTTCATTGTGTGTCTCTTTCTGCCTTCTCTAAGGCTCACCGTTAGGCGGCTGATTGCTGGTGGATACCCCTGGCTTAGCCTTCTCGTCTTGGAATAAACAAGCCCAATTAATGCTCTCATTCTCACATCACTGTAGGTCTCTGAGCTGAACCCCTTCCATGGCACTTTGCTGGACTCTTCAGTTTGGGCCATCTCTTTTGTGCTGAGGGACCAGAACAGGACATGCTGAATCCCAGGTGGCATTTACTTCCCCCGACCTGCCAGCTGGAGTATGGTAGTGGCTGTCATCATCGGGGCTGCTTTTGAAAACATATATAATTTAGAAATTAATAAATGAGGAAACATATTTATGAAAGACTTTGGTATATTTGACTTTGGTACAGGAAATCATGAGAGCCCTGTTTTTATTGAGGGTGATAATTGATTTCTACTCAGATCTAATATTTCAGCTTTTGGTTTTAAATTTCATTACTTAAAATTTAAAAAAAACTTTCATGTAGTTTCATTTTCTGAGTAGTTCCTAGACAATATGTGGTAGAAGGGTCAGAAAATTTATGTAGCAATCCAGCTAGACCAGCCATCAGGAATAAGAGATATGCCTGATCTGCTTTATTTGGGTTTCGTTACAGTATTTATAACTTTATAATTTAGAATAAAACATGCCACTAAAAAGAAAAACTTTGTTTCCTAGTAAATTTAAGAACCAACCTACTTAAAAATGCTTCTCTCTTACATTTTCTTTACATGTTAACCATCAAAGTTTTTGAGGTATTTGGTAAATAAAACTGAGAAGATATGAAATCGATTTTATTGGACTTGATTCCCTTCTTCTCATGTGTGAGAAAGCATTGGTATTGTAATCCCACATTTAATTACATTCTGTACGTTCACATGTTAGACAAGGAAAATGTATCATATAACCCTTGAAACCCAGGAAATAAAAAGTATTGCTTCACAAGCTAAAGTGAGAAATAGCTGTATAGTTAAAATGGGTGTTTGTAATTCATTGGAAATTATGCTGGACCACGTTGTTAATAACTATGATTTTCTTAGCGTACAAAAACCATTTTGCAATTTTATCTTCTGGAAACAAAACTAGTGGTTTTAATTTGGTTTGGAGGGTTTTTTAATTATTTTTTTTTAAAGGTGGGGAACTTGACCGTGTCAGATTGCTTCATAGAATTATTGTACTTGGAAGATACTTATTATTACATTATCCTATCTTGGCAGCATGTTTTAAACAAAGGGAAACATACTAAGCATTGCTGTGAAGTAATATAGGGAGTTACTGCACATATAACTCCTATGAATAAGGTGGCATTTTGTGGGTCAATCTGCGTGTCTTAAGCACCTTGGTTTGAACATCTTGACCATATCTCTCCAGGGAAATTACGATTTTGGCCCACCTAAGTGTCTACATGGCCTTTGAGTATTGGATTTCAGTTGTGTGCTTATGAACTTTGGAAAATGTTATCCTTATTTTATCACTTTCTTTTTAAATCAATCTCATCAATAAAAATAGAATAGCACTATTTTTAGGACTGATAGGATTTTAACTTTTATATTTTAATGTAAACTCTTGAGATGTACAGGAAAAGTGCTAGAAGTAAGGGATTTATGACAAAGTTGGCTTAATAGAAAATTTCCTGTCTCAGCTGACATCAAAGTGTTTTGGATGAAAGCAGCTATGATAAACACATTGTCTAAACACATTCCTTCATCAGGAGGAGGTTGTATTAATGACATTACCAATTTTGCTGCTGTATAAGAGAACGGGAAAACAAAAGGATGCTTGCATTTAATTAATTTAGTGCAGGACACACAACAGGACTGAGCAAATGACTGCAATGTATTTCTGTTTTTAAGACTACTTTTGCTACACTAATATATGGAATCCTAATGCATATATACTGCTGGAAACTGTTGTGGGTCCATATACATTCTCTTAAATTAGCAACTTGTACTTTTAAAAGTGCTTCTTGCAAATTTCATTTAAAATATGCTGGTGATATAAAACCAAATTGTCTTCTGCTGTAAAAATGCACTTTACAGATATTTGACAGTTTCATTCCTCCTCTATCAGTTTTGGAAATGGGCTTCTCTTTTGTGTTTAGAGCGTGCAGATGCTCAGGGATACTGGGCAGACCAAATACAGTGCAAAGCTAGCGTAGGAAGAAACCTATGATAAAAAACCTGAGATAATCTTCCACACATATGACTATTTCAAGCATATGGGGAACACATTAAGGACTATCTTGAGATTTTCAGGGACTTAAATGAAAAATACTTGACAAATTCTGTAGTAACCATGATCAGTAGCAAAGAACTAAGTAATTTAGGTCAGAGAAAGTCATCAGTGGGAAACAACTGAAACATCTGTTCTTACAAAAATAGTGTATAACAATTTAGATGAGGAGGAACAGCTCATTCAGTTTTGTTGTGAGAAACTCATTGATACTGGGGAAAAAAGTAGTTCATTGTTTTTCATTAGTAAAGCTTTCTCGATAGGAAGTTTTAAAAACAAGAGACTTGACAGTAAGTTGCAAGAAGACATGAAGGAGTTTGCAGAAAAAGGCAAGAAATTTAAGTCACTACACTTACATTTGCTAAGAAGTGTCTTAAAATTTCTAAATTATTAATTCAAGTAATTTGAAAAATTACTGTTAGTTTCAGCTGGTTTTTTACAGATGTCCAAATATGATACTTTTAAAAACTAAGATATTGTGTATTGTTCTGTCTCTTAAATATTAACAACCTGCTGTGCAAACACACATATTGTGATTGGTGAGCTCTTAAAATGGATTTTGTTGTTGTTGTTCTTTGGAATGAGTTCTTCTATTTCATATAGTGAAATGAGACCTGGGATTTACTTCATTTCAGAAAGGTAATACCTGTGTAAGACAGATGATTTGCCAATGGTAGGGTCTGATATTAAGAAATGTCTTGCTCTTCAGAACCAAAGAAGCCAGTGATGTGTTTAAATGGCCCACAAGAAAATGAAATCTCTGAAAGATTTACTATATTTTAATTACACTGAGATAGAGGATTTTGCCAAAATTGTCCTTTAAAACACATATATACTGTAGATTATTGTTTTATAGATACAAAAAGAGGTGTTTCAGGATAGTCCAAGACTTTTCATAGTATTTCTCAGTGCAAACTCTAAATCTCTCTGGAAGGAAATCAGTGTTTGAAGAAAAGAAGATTTACAGAAGACTTAATGATATTCTAGGAGTTAAATCTACATTGTAAATACAGACACGTTGTCATCTGGGGGGTAGTTTAATCCGTGATAGTTTTTAAATTTCAATGAGTTGCACAACAACAAGTTACAGAGGACACTGTTTTCCTATCCTGTTCTATCTTTTGTTTCACCAAATAGAGAAATACTTTGGAAGGAAGGAAGGGAGAAGGTCATATCTGCCTAGTCAGTGAAGCCTAGAAGTCAAGTATGGATTTTCACTTCAGCTAAAAACCAGTTTATTACAAAGAGATTTCTTCACATAAAAAATATTTGCATGTAATGGTGGGAAAGCAGGTACAGAGTATATATAAAGGCTTAGATTATAGTAGTTTATCATTGGTGTTGAATACACAGAGCTGTTCTGATTTTGCTTTCAGTGGAGTTGTATAATCATTAATATGATTACATTATCAGCTTGTTCAAGTAACTCTTGTGGAAATGACAAAATGTGAGCATGTTACAGACTATTTTAAAGACCCTATCAATTTACAGAAATATAAATATTTCTACATGGATAAAAGAATAATATAATATTCTTCTATATAAAGAATATCCTTCTAGTGCATACTAGTGCAACTAGTGCATACTAGTGCAACTCTTTATTGATTTTCTTCCACTTTACAGCAAATTTTCAAAAAGTTAACAGGAAGTCTGAAAAAACACCTCGCATCATGAATCAGGATTTTCAGTTCCATGTAGATTTGCAAAAATATGGAGAGGGAACAAGTAGATGTACAAAATAGAGAATTGCTCATGAAAAGATAGGACTCCTGGAGCATCTGGGGTGACGTGGTGATGTGTTAACTCAGTCTGCCTCCACAGATTTTTTGGTCCTGGTTTACAGTAACGTTGGCCAGTTGAGTGTGCAGAGACGAGAGCTCCTCCTTTTGTCCTGCACAGGTTTCTCTGCCAGATCCAGAGCCTGTGTTCCCATTCTGCATGGAGATATGGATCCTCCCATTCAGAGGGACCTGAGCATGGCCCTTTGGTTGCCCTTTTCTAGGGCGTGCTACCTGTGGAAGTTGAGTGAGTCTTATCACCATGTTTCTTCATTGTGGTTGCACTCCACATGCCAAAAATTAACAGTATGAATGATCCGTGCCCGGTCCCTCATTTCCTGGTGTCAAACTCATTCTGCTGTACAGGCTGCTTCTATAGCTAGGTTGTAGATCAGTAGTAGATAGTTTGCTTTCAAGTAGGAAGTTTTGCAGATGATTTTAATTACAGAATGAGCCTTCACAGTAAGTGAAATGAACATTGCCTTTTAAGAATACTTATGCTTGGTTGTTGTTAATAATGATGGTAGATGGAGGTTTATCTTCTGAAGAAAAAAGTACATATATCTTGTGTTTTGCAAGTTGTTTAATTTTAAATCTTCTTGCAAAGCGAGAGTGCTACAAGTTTATCACTAACTTCTCTCTCTCTTAATAATTCCTCTGCATTAACAGTTGTATAGGTTTAATTAGCTGCTTCTGCTTTGGTTTTCTCATGTCATGTTGTCTTTTTCATTAGATTTCTCTTTGTCATTTGTGTTAGATGTTTGCACATTTCTTAGCTTTAAGCAATGTGGGCTATAATTGGGATCTTAAGTTGGAACATGTCTTCAGTTACCGTTTTGCTAATTCCTTTCATTTTCCTGTCAAAACCGTATGTTATCATGTATTGCCAATGAAGTGAAAGAGAAGTCAAAGGTAATCCACATCAGCTGTTTTGCTTCTGGCAAAGGTTTGTGTCTTTATACTTGTTTTCTGTTATAAATGTTCTATGAAAGTGTCCATACTTTTTTTCATTTTCTGTTTTCATAGAGGCTATGCACATGCATGTTACAGAATGCTGGAGGCTTTTAAGCTTGTAAAATCAAATGTATCAATGATGTAGTTTTCTCACATTCTCCGCAAGTCTCTTATAGCTCTTTTTCCTGTCACATATAAATTTCTTTTTTTTTTAGAATATTAAGCTGGGATTGAATTAGTGTGAACAACTGAGTTGAAACTGTGCTAACATTTTTAAATTAAAAGGGGAAAAAGGAAAAAAAAAAATAGAAGACAGAAGTAGCATACTGGAAGATGGAGAACACGACTGAAAACAGGAAGGTCAGTCCCAGCATACAGATAGTTTATCAGATGCATGGAACAGGCTTTGTTTTTCCATGTGATATTTAGAATGGCTGTGGGGGCAGACGATGCTTTGGTTTTGGACAGTGGTATTTTGGGGTGAAAGGACATGGAGAGAGCAGTCTTCTGCAAAGCTCCGGTCTTAAGGTGCTGAAATTCTGGAAGATTTATATACAAGTAGTAATAAAGGACATACTGCTGTTGCTTAAGGGCAAAATGACATTTTACTTTGAAATCATTGGTTTCATTAGGTTTTTAGGTAAGGTCTGTACCCTGTAAATATTTTTAAGGTTGAAGGTATTACTCTGACAATCTAAAAATCAAGCAATTTGCAGAAGCAAACTAGAAAAATTTTAATAACCTTGTTCCTCATCCATTCTGTGCCATTATTCATGCTCAAAAAAAAAAATTATTAAAAAATTCTCTATAAACCATCTGATATTGTTAGGGTTTGAACATGGTTCTGTTATAGTGACAAATATTTTGTTTCCAAAAATTTTCCTTGTGCAAATATGTGTGTTTTCCGCATAATAAAAGGCAGATTTTGGATGTGTACTGCCATGAATTTACCCAGGTATAGCGAACTTTTTATGTTTACTGCTTGCTTATTAAGTTCAAACATATGAGTCATTGGATTGTGTAATAGATTTTGTCTGTGATAAAGCTGCTAAAGTTAACTTAGCTGAAGATAACTGCATTGTGAGTGATTAAATTCTATTTCTCTGGCTAGTACTGCTACTAATAGTATGTTTTAAACATTAATTTACTTATTTGTGCTGTAGACTGTAATTAAGTGAACCCCACAATTCAAAACATGGAGATATTCATGAAAATTTCTGCTGCTGTCATGTGACATGACATGTCGTTAAAGTCAAGGACTGCAAATGAAATGGCTTTGAGAATGGAAGATAGGTTTTTAGTTTTGTGAAGTGTTGAATAGATCTTCTGATACAGTAAATTAACAACCAGCTGGTCTTCTGGAGTGCTGTTTAAAAGGGCTGTGTTTGATTATGGAAAAGTGATTTTGTTTGTTTGTTTGTTAGAAACAGCCATTAAAATTAAATTAATTGCAATGACATGCCTGTCATTGGATGGGAACTGAATCTCAGCAACTGTTTGAGAATTCATTTCAAGTTGCAAAGAAACTGAGCAAACAATGTCAAGTCCAGCTCCCCAGTGTCTTTGTGCAGTCATAATCCCAAGTAAGTACTTACCCATTTTGACCAAAGCTCATTACAATGAGAACTATTTTTCTATTTTTTCCAACTCTATCTTCTTCCAAGGCTGTGACAACAATTCTTACATTCTATTTCGTTATAACTCTTCTCAACAACAACTCCTATCTTGCCATGATGACCACCTTGAAGAGTCAATTCTTTATATCTCTGTGGTTTGCTTCAGCTTCTCAGGAATGTTCCCTTGATGTTCTGCACACTGTCCTTTACCCTGTTTCAGAATCCATGGAGTTGTGTACTAGAATTAATGCAGGCAGTTTCACTATCAGGTTCTGCTACCCAAAGTGTGGATTTGCAAAAGACTGGATTTCTGATTAAAAAAAAAAAAATTACTCAAATTAAGAATATGGGAAACATTTATAGGTTAAAAAGGTTGTATAGGGTGGTGTTTTCTTTGTTTGTTTGTTGTAGTTTGTAAAAAAAAAAATTTATTCCAGTTGAATTGACTATTTAGTTCCAAGATATTTATAGATCAATTACATGAAGTCAGTCATTGGTTCAATATTAAAAGGCAAGAGGATAAAATAGGCTGAAACTTATATATTTTAAACTGTGATATGCATACTAAAATCTCTTGATGGAAACATTTTATCTCAGATGTACAGTAACTTATCCTGCAGTCAACACTGAGGTCCAAGATATAAAAATCTTGGTACAGAACTAAACCAGAATGCCAGTAAATAATTCTCTGCAAAATGTTTTTTCAAGATTTTGTTGGTCACTATCTAGATTCAAAACTCCAACAGGAAACAAATGTAACGTAGCTTATGGTAGTATATATAACCCCATTAATGTGCTTTAAATAACATAATCAAAACAACTTTTTAATAGGCCATCTATGTATAAGATTAAATGTGAGATTTTAGTTAGAAGGAGGAATTAATGTGTTGTTCAATCAAATAAAAGACTAGAAAAATAGCACAAATGTATTTTGAATACTAATGCAAAGAAAATTATGTGAGAAATAACAAAGACTTACTCTTTGTTATATATTAAAGCAGAACGGGAGATTGAATAAAGCAGTTGATTTTAGATTTTCAAAGCAGAAACTTTAAAAAAGTAAAATAGGTCAAGTAGAAGAAGGGGTTTTGAAACATAGATAATTAATATTACAGTTAAAATAAGGCTTTAAAACACACACACAGTGGTTTGGCAGTTTGGAGGATTGGTTTTTCTTTTTGTTAATGGGCCATACGAAACAGAGATAAATGCATTCAAATATACTTTTTTCAAGTTTCTCTATTTATACTTAAAAGAAAGTACCTCAAATGTATCTATAAGGCATCTGAAAATGATGTGGTACAATGTGCAGGAGCATCCCCTACTCAATAAAGAATTTTCACTGTTTGTATCACGACAGGACATTTGTACAAGCCCTTTGAATGTGGGTTCCAATGTAAACTTTTTTTGGCAATATTTTTACTAATGTTACAAACACTCATGCAACAACACAGTATGAATGCCATACTAGATGTTATAGATACAGCCAGAACTCAAGTTTCGCTGAGTCAAGTTTCAGAATGTGTGTTCATATGCCTGTGCAGAAACATCTGACTCAAAACAGTTTTGGTATGGTTTGGTTTACGTTGAGTCATCTTAGTTTAAAAAAATAATTTTGGAAATTATAGAAAGATTGTTTAAGAACCTTCATGACTAGAGCAGAGGAATTGAAGAGTACTTGCTTTTCAAAAAGCTGGGTTTAAAACAAAGAAAAAGAAGCAATGTCACATTGGTGTAGCATATTTTAGAATAAAAACAAGTACAACAGAGTTAAGAATCAGAAAATCACTTTGGGAAAGATTGTGAAAAAGCATTCTCTAATGTTTTGTTCTGCTTCAGCTTCCATGGACAGATTTAAATAGATGTAGAGATTGTTAATGTTATGGAGAGAGGAATTCTGCCAAGGTCTGTGTCATTACAGTAAACGTTACATTTGCACAGATCAACTGGAGCAAGTGCTGCCAATAACGACAGAAATCCGTACCGTGGGATGCATTAGTCATTAGATTCCTTCACTCTGGAGAGTCAGTGAACCAACAGGAGGGTGTGCTATTAGGTGGTCAGAGAGAATAACCTTGCTATAAATGAGTATGAATTGATACGTTTTCAGTTAAATAGAAGGATAAACAAAAACAGGTTGGTTACTAAGGTTTCAATTCCAGAAGAGCAGACTGAGAAATTACGGAAACTAATTAGTGAAGTCAACAAGATTGAAGTGCCAAGGGATTTAATGTGAAGGAGCTTTGGAATCTGAAGTCAAGGCTTCCAAATCTATCTGAACTGCAATACAAACAAGGAAGCAGCAATTTACAGAAAGTGGAAATGTCTCGTCAATATTTGGTTAAATAACAAATTATCTAGAAGGTAGCAAACATCCAAAAGGTAAGACAGAATTAATGTTCAGAGAGAGCTCTTTCTTGAAGGTATAATGGTAATCAAATAATAGTGATGCCCCATAATCAGGCCAAATTATGCCTTACAAAGGACACCTTGGCTGGTGGATATTATCCATAAAAATAAGGAGCACAAGAAAATAAATTAGCACTTAGTTTGACAAAGCAGACATGGATAGTCATAAATAAGATATTCCAAATACATTCCCCAAATCAGTTACGTTTTGAGCCTAATTTCAATGAGAATAATGAGGTTATCCAAGGACAGGCAGGCTAATAGCAGGTTTCAGCAATTCATGCCTTTTTAGCCTCAGAACAGCCTGTTAAGTCTGTCTTTCTACTCTCCCATATAGGTATAGCTGTAACAGTCACAAAAAATAAACTCCTAGGTAGTCAAAGCAGTCAAAACAAATTCAGACGTTTCTACAGTAAAAGAACAGCTGTTGGAGAGATTTGTGACGTGCTTCATACATTCTGATGATTAGATTAATGTTTTGTCTTTACCACTCTAATATTTATAATTATTTTTTTTATTTCAATACACATAGTTTAGCAAGTATTGCTTTTAGTGGTTCTTGTTTCTTAAATATGGGACACGGGGTTTTTTGTTGTGTTTTGGGTTTTTTTTTTCCCTGCTCTGCTTTGGGCTTAAGTATAAAGCTTGATGGATTTTGAAGTTACCATGCTAGAAATAAGGCAGCTTAACCATAAATACTGTATTGTAATGTAAGATGTGAATTCATAACCTACTTACCTTGTCTTTACATGTAATGGGTAATATATATTTCAGCATACGTATTTTAATCGTAAAAGTAAGCTTTTAGCATCTATTTGAGTATCTTCTGAATTTTGTGGATTTTCCCTTATGTAGCCAGATGTTTTTTGGGGTACATTTTCTCCAGATTTACAACCAATTCAGTAAAGTTGCCAGGATCAGCAATTCCAAAACAGCTATCATTATAGATATAATGGAAATTGCTGAAATATCCTCATATATCAGGTATAAGAGGAATCTTTCGTAATTTGAAATTTTAATATTTAAAGCAGTATATTAGGTCACACATTATTTAAAGCACTCAAATTTATTACATTCATGCATTTTTTTCCACTGCTATCGAGTTCCTAAATAGTATAGCTTCTGCTTGCAAACTGTATTCAACAGAGCAAAACCTTTCCTGCTCTACAAAATCCTGAACTTGTCTGCTCAGAGTTCAGGGCTCACCAAAAGCCTTTATTCCTTTCAAAGAAACTTCAAAATTTCCATTTAAAGAAAGAAAAAACCTGATTGATTGCAGAAACTGTAATTTCATTAAATTAAAAAAAAAGCCTCCAACAAGAGAAAAGACGACAATGATTTTACAATATAAATTGGCATATAACTATGCTACTCCTGATTCTAGCACAGATGCACTTTCTGACCTTGCTTAAGAAAGATGCTTATTAGCATATTCAGGCAGTACTTATTATCTTGCTGCACCTTGACCTGTGATGATTTTTCCACATGATTAATATGGTCCAAACTATTTGGAAGCTATTATTTATAATTTTAGAAAAATAATTCTGAAGTACAAGGGGCACATGTAACTCAGTTTTCCACAGTGGAAATGATGATACTGAAACCTTGTAACAATTAACTCCATAGAGGCTCGGTTTACTTGAACCTGTCTCATCTATATTCAGGCCTCTGGGCTCAACAGAAGCCTTTTAAAGCCTGAGACCTTATCTTGACTTCTTCTGTGGTGTCCAGTTTTCCAGGCTCCAGATAACTGCAGAGAAATCCTGTCTTGCTTGTGTGCTTTCCCACTCCTCAAGAATAAAGGAAATAAAATAGCTCTGGCTTTTTGGTCCCCAAATGGAATTTTGAAGAAATTTAAATATTTTCATGCTTGATTTGCTCATTTAGGATTGTCTTCTTTTTTTAAAGATAATTCTGCTAGCCATTTATGATAATACTGTTACTGAATGTGAGTTTAAGAAATGCCCCGATGATGCTGATAAGAATTTTAATGCATGCTATGAAATAATAGGCTGCATTAATTGAAGACTTTAAAGAGATTAGAAGGAAAATTCTATTTCTACTGTAAAAAGTTTTAAAAGTAATTTATACACAGGAACAAAAGGTATTATTAAGGTACACTTTAACTGAGCAAAGTATTCAGCAAAATCAATACCGTTTAAACGAAATGTTCATTGCATTGGCAAAGTAAGATTAGTAAACAGTCCCTGACATTCTGGGAGATGCTTTGGGGTGATGAGGTAAAAACAATTGAAGAACTTCCGTCTTTATTAGCAGTACTCTTTTTCACTACTATTTCCTATTATTCTTCAAGCTATAGTCGAAAAGAATGCTCTGCAGATACATTCAAGAGGCAAGGCAACGCACGCATTTTAGTCCAGCTGCAACCATTTTCCCTGCTGTGATGAATGCAAAGCCTAAGTAAATGTTCAGCTGTGGACAAATTAGGCATAGATCCTAACAATTAAGTGGTTTTTATTTTTCTCATTTCAACTCATAATATAAGAATTCTTCCAAAAGAAATTACTGTTCTGCCTAGAAAATGCCCTTGAGTCCTCACGTAAGCCAACAGCCCACTGGCTCCAAATGGACTTTCCTTGTTAAGAGAGAGTGATGAGGTACATCATCTCCTACTGCTATTTTAGTCACTGTGACTACACCTTGGTTCTTGGCTATTCCACTACTGTGTATGTCCACACCGTTTCAGAGGATTTGATAAAAAATTAGACTCCTAATTAAGTGTATATGTTTCCAGACAAGTCAATACTTTTCTTAGAATATTGATTGAGCTATTCTTCTGTAAAAGGTTGGTTTATCAAGGCTTATGTGTCTTTTCAGATTTCTGAAAATGTCCACGTAAAATTTAAAAATAGGATGTACTTGATCATGTTTGCAGTACAATAACCACATATATTTAGCTAATTTTCTACCTCTCTGTCCTGTTCTAAAAAAAAGTTAACATTTCATTAATATTTGAAAAAGTGCTGGGCTATAGGAAAAAATCAAGATTGGACAGTGGCTTTGGTCATTATTAATCAAATTATTATTAATGACTTCAATTAGGAGGGAATAAAAAGGCACAGAACTGTAGTTTTAAAATTGCTAAATAAATGGGATTATACTTATGCTTCCTCCTGGGGCAGCACTTAAATACCCTTGGACTGTAGTATTGCTACTATTCTGACTGTAGTTTTTGTCTTAATGCTAGTACTGAATGCTTTATGGGTTGCAATGCAATCTTCCTCTGAATAATAAATCACGGTTCTTTTAGTGCCAGCTCTGACCTTTTCTGATTGAAATTGTAACACATCATCATAAAATAATGTCAATGTGATAGAGAATCACCTGCACCATGAAGAGTGATTCTACATATAGATCCTTAAAGAGTTAGCTGGCTCTGATCATAATGACTCTTCAGTTACAAAAAGGTGACACAAACCTGACAAACTGTCTTGAAAAAACAGCAATACGCTGCCCTAGAATAAATATGTGCTTTCAAGAGTTCTGCTTCTGGAAATTTCTCAAGACACAAAGGAGGCAAGCATGCACAATGATGAGCGTTCTGAAAGGTAAACCCAGGAGCTTTTCTTCAAAGAGATTCTGTTGTCATTGATATTAGTCCATATGAATATTGAAATGAGGTCTTTCTTTAAAGACACTGGTGTTTTTCAGATCAAAATGCTTTGAAAGCTCCCCACTGCTCTACTCACATCAGTTTTATATAACAAAATGTATTCTAGACAAAATGGATTTCATTTTTTCCTCATGTGAAAAAATCATGGGAAAATCTTAGATTTTCATATAATTTTTATCCTCTTTGAACAGACACTAGGTGTAAGAAGTTGTTTGGATTGGATCTCTTACTGTCAGACAATTTATTCAGTTCTTCATGTAGTCCTTTGGTGTATGGCTTTTCTACAAGGTAGTGACTCTGTAGTTGTTTTACTTATTACAAATTCCAGATAATGAAAGTAGTTGCCTTTGAAGAAAAAAAAGTCAAATCAGTACATATCTGTGTTGGACTCCCCAAACTTGTACTGTGGTATTTCCATTTGCCCTTCCAGTCATGTGTGTATACATATGCATATTTTAAAATATTATATATACTATGGAAAAAGAAAGAAAGAGATTATGAATCTCTGGGAGGTATATGGACCCCAAGGAAGCTGGAGTCATATTTTCTTAAGCAAAAATAAATTTAACATCTAATCTAAAAAAATATTTCTACTTTCTTCCACGTGTGTTTACTTATTAGTACTTTTGGCCATTTAAAACATAGTCAATTGATTCTCTGTGCAACTTTATAGCACTTGGTATTGCACAGCGCTTACATATATGATCTATATAAATTACCTATGACTTCCAGAACTTGTATGTATGAATAATGAAAAGTAGTACAGTGAAATTTTTCCTTTCCTTTTTTCCCTGCTCTATCATGTCATGCTTGCACTTATCCTTTACTTATTTAATCCCACTTTAGTCATAATTGCATGCTCTCTACTTCATTCATTTGGCATCATTCAATATTAGTGTGATCTTCATATTTTGCAGTATTGGAAAGTAATCTTAGAAAAGTTTCAGATGTTTCTTCTACTTGCATTATAACAGTAGAATAAAAAATATCACCAAGGAAACGGTAGACTTCAGAGACAATTTATTCTTTTAAGTCAGACCAAAGTTTAATTCAGATGAAAATCCTGGAAGACGTAATTCCTCACAAAGTCAGTAATGTTCTTCTCATTACCTGGTAATGATAGTCTAATTCTATCAAAAGGAATTTTTAATAATATAGCTGCATGTCTGAAACTTAACAATTTAGAATGAAGATGACACCATCCAAAAGCTTAAGAAAACACATTAACTGAGGCTAGAATAAATCACCAACAAAGAACATTGTCATTTTCTCAGCTAATATTTCACTCTTCTAGCCTCAGCCCAATATAGCTTTTACATTTTTAGGTAGTGGTATATAAGTGATCAGAACGACCAATCCCACAGGAAGGGCAGAAGAGGTCACATTTAGAAGTTTGCTTTAACTTCTAGCTTTCCTCCTTGCTTGCTTTGTATCTGTGAAGTATCATTCTGCTTTTCTGTGTAGCTTTACAGTATTAAACACTGTGTTACTAAGAATGAGGAAAGAAGTGCTAAATCCTGGAGATGGAGTACAGTCCTTCATGCAACATATGTATATTGTCCATCGCAGTGTGTCTCACAAGTTACTACAACTGGTTGGCGACTTCTGATTAAACTATGTAAATATGATTGCAGTTCACCTCCTCCTGCAGAGTACTCATCAGTGGCAACAATTTAAAAGAACTGTACTCTGCATTCAGATTTAGGTTAGGTACTGAATGAGGGGAGAGATAGCTGACTATCTTTATAGGTTTTGATGTATAGTCTCTCCAAGTATGAAGATGTCAAATGCTAGATGTAATAGAAATTTATGGTACTGCAGTGATGAAATATGATTAATCCGTACAGAGAACGCTGTTCAAATCAACATTTTTATACAACTAAAGGAGGATGTGAACCTGTTGTACAACACAACCATAAAAGAATCCATCACGTCAAATAACTGTAGTGCCAAAACATAGAGATCTGTAACCTTTATACAGAATAGTGTACGCAAACCCCACCATACAGCCTTTGAAAAACATGCTGAAAGGGATGTGCTCTTTTTTGTTCATTGAAATGTGGGAATACGTACAAACAGAACCCAAAATTTAGTCTCGTGAATTCATTTGCAGCTCAGCTCATTTGAAATCCATGACTGGATTTCAAAATGTTTGGCTTGTATTTCAAGTTATTAATTTATATTATTAAGTACATTCATAGGGTACAAAATTTCAGCCTGAGCTATTAAAAAGCTTGTTACTCTTCTCTGAATGCTAACCATACTTGGAAAATCACGGAAACCTATTAAGCCTCTCTTCTTCAGACTATTAAAGTAGTATTTATTTTTTAACATTTCCCCCTTTATTATTATTTCTTCTTTCTTAAAAGCAAAATATGGGAAGGAAGTTCTAGTTCTTATATGCTTTTGGATTATTCTTGCATATGCTGAGTTAATATGAAAAAGGCTGAAAGCCAACATTTCATTTTACATTCTTTTAATAAAGACAGTAAATTTTGTGACTAATTTTATGGGCCCTTAATAGTGCTACACATACTGGTTACAGGTCAGGGTCAGAGCTGGATTTTCTTTAGAATCACAGAAATTTAACCTTAGAATTTAACCCATTATAAGCAGATTCTAAAAATATTCATTGTAGAGCCTGATTTTCATCTTAATTTCATACAATGCTTTGCCAGCAAAATTAAATCTAAAATCCTGCCAAGTAATTTGATTATATTTTTAAGCAGGTATTCTGACCAAGTTAGTCTAAACTTTTTGTTTGCCATTAATATAGTCTTTATCCATCCCCTGTATGATTTAAATAAGACACAGACATGTTTTCACAATGTGTTTGCATTCTCTTGCAAGTGGAATACTCAGACTATGCAGAATGTCTGTCCCTTCCCTTTAAAATGGAATAATCAGTAATAATAGTAACAAAAAAGGAAGGATCTATTGTAATAATGACAGCACTTCATGGTAAGTATTTTGTAGATTTTTGCTCTTCTCATATTCATGTCTCGAGAAGTCTTTGCTTGATCACAGAACGATTCCTTCATAAGACACTAACTATGAATCTCTGAAAGGCTGCAGCCTAAACATCTGCTGAAACCTGTAAATTTAAGAAAGACCTGCAGGACCGATGCTGTAATTGTTTCCCTTTGTAAATTCTTATTTTCCATGTGTGTTTCTAGGTTATGACTGAAACTGTGCCCCTGTAATTATATAGAAAATACTGTGGATGTATGGCAGGTTTCCAGGTTGTTTACGAGAGAGCACTGCTTAGAGGATGGACTGATGGTTGCATGCAGTTTATACATAAACTTTTAAGTGGTGATATTTTAAAACCAATATAGTATGGTGAAACACGACCATCTGTGTTTTGATTGTAGTGTTACTTCGCTTTTTTTTTAAACAGTTAACAATGACTGAATATTTGTAGAAGAAATTTATAAGAAAAAAAAATCTGAAATTTAATCTTGGAAATTCAAACATGATACAATTTTTATTTTGTTTTTATTCCACACTGTTCATCCTAATATTTAGTGGTCTATTCTAGTTATCTCTTAGGAACAGTGAGTGAGAGATGTCAATTAGTATATTTTGTTCTTTCCAACAGGAAAGTTGCATGTTGATCTTGGAGTACAAATCCCAAAGAAATGTGTTTTACATTTATAGGTTGAGCTTGATTTTATGTTATCTGGAGTTCCTCATTAGTTCATTCCACTGTCTTAAATCAGCTCCTAAGAGAGATGCCTTGATGAAGGAGCTTTTACAGTTACTACACAAGAGATATGTTTCTTCACAGATGAAAACAAATGCCATGTAGTTTGGAGACTGTTGGCATACACAGTGCAAGGTCGTGTTGTGTTATAAAATATTAATTCTGCTTAACTTTAAAGAAATAGTTTACAGGCTAAAGTATCAAGCTACGGAAATAATTCAGTGGATAATCCTGAGTAGAAAAAAAATTAAGTTAAACAGTGACCTGGAAAGAAGCTTCGTTCTCTGTCCCGCTGTCCTTTAATTTGCTCAAATAAAAATGATGCAAACTTGAAAATTATTGCTTATTTAAATCCATGAAAGTGAAACTGGGATTGTGCTAAGTTTTTCTGGCAAAAGTGGGACATATTTTTTCTGCAACATTAGAGATATCTGAGACAGTTGAAATAAACAGTGTTATCTGGGGGGACAGTAGAGATGATGATCATGAGGAAAGCAATCAGAGAGATTTCCAAACATCCTAGATTAGTAGAGGGCAAATACATTTTAAAGGACATAAATCTAAGAGGAAGTTGTTGTGAAATGGAAAACTGCCTTAGTAGCAATAGGTTTGGAAAATCAACTTTGGATTTATTATAGTTAAAAACCCTAAGGCTCTCTGCCTAACACACATATGATATGGAGAAACTTAACAGATGCTTTACTAAGGGACTTGAATATAAATCAGTTTAGGAGCATTAATCTGTGCAGAGCTGAGTTTAGTTTTTTTCTGAAGAAAACTTCTAAATTAGAGGAGTTAAACAAGTGTGATTTTCCAGTTATTCCACCGTGAATTGCATAAGGGTTTATAATATAAACAGTTTAGGGAGCAAGCTATCTTCGGTAACATTAAATCTGTGTGTGGATAGCATTGATTCAGCACATTCTTACTGGATACAACTGCATTTCTGTAAACATGTCTTCTACTTTCTCCATTATTTGCTTAGTGAGCTAATCTTTTCCCTTTCTGTGAATGTAAAAAATAGAAAAGTATCATTTTAATGTGATGATTGACATCAGTAATGATTACCCTTCAACATTTACTAAGCCATTGTGTTCACAGTGCCACGAATTTGGCATATTTGCAATTAAACATTAACTGTCCAAAACACTATATTTCATAAAATTATGGTGAAACTACACTTTTAGGTAAAATTATTTCTAGTGTAACATTCTGAAAGTAGTATAAAAAACGAAACAACGCATCTTTATTCTCTCACTCTTCAGCCACATTAGAAATCGTACTTATTGCCTTCTTTCACTCTGATTCCTTTTCCAATTATTTCATTGCCGACAAAATGGCTACAGGAATAACTCTGTCCTCAGCACTTAGAATCCAGAAACGTTACAAGAATTTTCAGTTGCATCTGTTATATTTTGAGGCCTGTTACTGCTTTTGGTGTCATCTCCAAGCTTTACTGTCCTTTTCCCTTGTTGGGAACTCTAAATTTCTCAACATCATCAGTTCAAATGTCTCTTCCTTTTAAGTCAAGTTAGCTTATCTTTCTTAAATTAGCCCTGTAAATTAGTTTATAAACAGCAATGTGTGTCTTTATCTTGCTTTTGGAAATGTGTGCTAATTCCAGAAAGTGGATAGGTTTTGCAGAATTAAAAAATGTGGTTTCGGTTTTTAAAAATTATTTATATATTTTGAAAATAGTGGGATGATAAACTATAAATATTTATGGGGTTTAGCCTTTTTTATTTTTTATTTGATTGCTTTGAATTGCTTGTTGAGCATGGTATTATGCTGGACAAAATATTTCAGAATTATCCACAGTGAATCATTTTGAGGAATAGTAACATTAGAAATGGGAGATTAATGGAGAAAATAATATACATTATACACTTTTGCTTAAGGGTGCAATGACATGAAGAAAGGTTAAGATGGAAGAATCTAAATGAAAATTCATGAGTTCTGCAGCTTCCTGGAAAAGAATGCCAACAGAATACTAAAAGCTTTCTTTCTGGAAGGATCATGTGTATTTCTATGCCCACTAAAATGTGTTGTTCAATTTTATTTCAATACTTTAGAATTAGGAAAAGCTTTTATAAAAATCCTGATTTTTTTTTTTTCTTGTTTGAGATTAGAATTAGAATCTTTTGCTCTGACCTTTTTAAATATGTTGCTCTCTGTGTTTATGTTTTTGTTTAGATTTAATATTCTCTGGAGTAAGAACTAAAATATATGCATCACAAATCCACAGCTGGTTAGCAGTTCTTGTCTTTATCATATCTTATCAGCAGACTTAGCCTATAAACGTGTTTTACTAATGACTGAACTGTTTGCATTTGTAGAAAAGAGGTTTCTTTTCATACCAAAATTATTAACATGATAAACAGTCGTGAAATTAAGTATAAATTTCAGACAAGATTTTAAGATTTATAAAAGACTGGGTAGGAAGAAATGTCATAGCAGCATACCAGACTTTTTTAGAATCATAGAAAAATCTAGGCTGGGAGGCGTCTCTGGAGACCATCTGGTCCAACCTTCTGTTGAAAGGTTATCCCTGTCAAGCTGAGGCTAGAATATTTCCAGCGAGGGAGATTCCACCACTTCTCTGTAACTTATTCCAGTGTTTTTTTCTTGCAATGAACTGTGTTCTTATTTCCAGAGCAATATTTCCCCCTGAAGCAACCTAAGCCCATTGCCTCTTGTCCTGTCAGAATGCATCTTTGTGAAGAGAGTACCTCCATCCTTTCTAGAATTACCTCTTAGGTACTGGAAGTTTCTGACTGGTTTTTCCCTGAGCCTTGTTTTCTCTTGGATGAACAAAGCAAATTCTTTCATACTTCCTTCACATGCCGAGTTCTCCCGTTGTCTGATTATCTTGGTGGTTCTCTGCTGTACCTTCTCCATTTTTTATTGTTTCTTTGGAACTGGGGGATCAAAACTGGACAAAGTATTCCATATGTGGCCTGACAAGTGTTGAATGGGGTGGAATGATCACATCCCCTGATCTTTGTGGCTGTTCCCTTGCTGATATAGCCCAAGATGCTGTTGACAGTCTCATCTGCCAGGGCATATTTCAGGCCGATGCTCAGCTTGCTGTTCATCAGGTCTCCCAGGTCATTTTCAGCACGGTGACTCTTCAGCCTGTACTGTTACTTGGGATTATTCCATCCCAGGTGCAGGACTTCACATTTATCTTTATTGAACCTCATGCAATTCTTGCTGGCCTGATCTTCCAGCTTGTTGAGGTTTTTTCTCCCAGTTTAGTATCATCTGCAAACTTGTTGACATTATATTCATTCTCATCATCCAGCTCGCTCATAAGGATACTGACTACTATTTGGAGCTAGTATTGATGTCTGAGGAATTACGTTGGATAGGACTTTCTTCTTGGATATATAAGTATTTCTTAAATCCAAGTGTGAATGCAGACTGTGCTAGCTCCTTGTCAAGTTGAATCCACCGTCAACATCCTTCACTGTGTGGAACATGGTGGTACATAGCCAACACAGAGGAGTAAAAGAGGAAGGTTTGGGTGTGAAAGCAGTTGGTTTTCTGATATGGCAACAGCACCTTAAAGACTATAGTTAGATTCAGATTCTGTTCAGATTTGCAATAATACAATTTAGTTCAAGTATTCAAAATAAGCTCAGAAGAAATAGTATACTCTACAGCTCACTTGTTGGAACACTTATCCAAGATTTGTAAGAACCTCTTCCCAGTGAGATGTGAGTCTCCCCATTGACATAAGGATTTACACAGCCGTTCTCAGCTCTAGACAGATAGGGGCAAAGAGGTTCTCTCGGACCTGCCAGATGGTATTATATGGCCAAATTTAAATAGGCTAGAAGCAGAAAGCCTAGCCATGCCAGGATCAGTTGACTGTGATGGATGCCACTTTTCTGCTTATGCAGTTCTGCTTTGTATGGTGTCCTGGCCTAAAAGTAGTACTCAAAGGTACAGTGTTAGGTCATCACATGGAATATAGTACATGCAGGTGGCAGGACACATTTAGACAAATGCAGAACATGAAAGAAAGTCCTCTGGAGATGTTGAGGAGCTTCATGCAGAAAAATGAAACACAGTATTGTTGGAAAGAATAGGGAGGCATTGCAGCTGGTTCCATTTCACTTGGATACCTGAAATACTGATGTGTTGGTAAAAAAATGTCTCCTTCCTCATTTCACTGAAAGTAATACCAGTATTTTTCACTCAATCAGAAAAGTATAACAATGTAAATTCAAATGATGTCAGCCATCCCATTTTTCACCTAAAAAACCCCCAAACTTTAAATCCAAATTCCTAACAGAAATGGCCTCTTACTTTACCATATCCTAAGAGATGCCTCCAGGCCTGCCTTTGGAGACATAAAATTTGCCTCTCTGTGAAAAAAATTGGTGTAACTTTGTAAAAACATCCGAAGGCTTTTATTTAAATAACCAATATATTTCATAATATGTTATTTATACAGCCCCTTTACTTTAGACTTGATAATTAATACTAGATGCCATTGGATTTTTTGTAGTGATTTTAAATCTCCTTTAGTAGTTGGTCAAAGAAAATGAAGATTAATTTATATACTCTATTTACCTCCTATTGTATGCAACCTTCACACAATAATCAATTCTGCTAGGACTATGGATCCTGAGTCTACTACTCAAAGGTCAAAAGTGAGAAAAATTGATCATCTGTTGTACATCTGTATATCAAGATATATAGTTTTGCTTCAGCATGCCTCTCATTAACATTTCTAGAATAACATTCTTTTAATAGAGTTTTGTCAGCTGAAGTCTTACATCCTAACTTTTTCACCAGACTTATACCAGAATTTAAAATTACAGTTAGAAATTACAGCAAGCTATCCTTACCATGAGAGGAACCTGTTAGTTACAGAAAGAGAAATCAACCATTATGTAATTTAGAAGTTTTTACAATTAAAAGTTTTATTCCTAGAGGAACTGAAAGACAATTAAATGAAATGCTAACAACAAATTAAATGCTTTATAGGTCAGTCATCCCATTAGGTCTCTTTAGGGAAGCTGTTCTCATATAAAGCATGCCATAACCTATTTGCATAATGATTCTATCTTAACTATGCCTTCTGCTCTTTTATGGTGTGTTGTTTATCCTAGTGCACAGCTGATATAGTAGAATTGCAAAGAAAGTAAAAGCTGCTATTTATGGCAGACAAAGCGTTGCACCCTTCAAATGTATTATGCAGGACAGTACCCAAACTGCAAATATGATTTAACACACGGAGACATTATACTCTCCCCATTGCAGTAGCTTAATTGTTTGAATTAAACACACTGTTACCATCATTGTTTTTATAAGATTATACACACAAAAGCAGTTCCAGCTAGAGCATGTGGAAGCTTGTGAAAGAAAATATAAGGTTTCTAAAGACAGTGCTAGTGGTCTGAGCTTGCTTGAAAAAGCAAAACCCTTTCCGTAGGGGAAAAAAAAAAACTTCTGAGAAATGCTCCTCTTCGATACACACTGACACAAACATTCCTTCAAATTTTTTGATGGAAAGAAATTTCGTAAAATGAGTCTTGATTTCTGGCTTTGGATTATAGCCTAGTTATTTACGAGATTAGCTTTGTCTCCGTGGGCAGAAATTGAATAGCTACAAATCTTGGCATGCAGTCAGAAAGCTGTCTTTTTTTTTTTTCTTAAAGCTATATTGTTTTCAAAAGGTAGGTTTGGTCCTCCTGAACTGAAGAAATGTAAACAAGCTTCTATTATCAGCATTTGAACTCAGAACCATGTCAATTTACTTGACTATCTTTAGGGAGTTCCTAAAGCTTATTTTCCTGGAAACCTAATTTAGTCACTCTGGCTTGTGACTTGGAAAACTAATAAGGAGCCCAGAAGTACAAGGTCTCTTAGCTCCACTGTCTAACCAGTGCTTCTTGGATCTTAAAAACGTCAGTTGCATCTGCAAGGTATTGGATGCGTATTTTGCAGGCTGTATCAGAACTTGCTGTGATAAAGCCATGGAAGTCCTTAGTGGCAGAAACAAGTTTCTTGCAGTTTACCGTCTTTAACCAGTTAACTACAGAGTCAGTCAATTTTCAGTTCCAGCACAAGGGAAGAGAATTCAAGAACAGGGAGGAACCTTCTCTTTCGGTGGTAGAAAACCATTGGACAGGTTTATTTTATCAAGCCATACATCAGTCATAGCAAACCGTCTTGAACAAGTTCTCCCAATCTTACAGGCTGTGCTGTGGCAAAGCTTCCATTTAGATTTTCACAAATGTTCAATTCTTTTCAGTATCTGACTAATTCCTGAAACAGTGTTCCTTTTCTGTTTGGGAACTTGAAGAGAGTGCTTTTCAAAAAAGCAAGGTACTCAACAGAATAGATATTAAAATATAGCAATTTAAAAGTGGCTTTACCCATGAGAAGACTCTCGGCCTATTAAGCACGAAGATATTAATCCTTAAGTTCTTAATGTTCCAAGCATCACAGCATATGTAGCCTTCCTGCTCTTGTGCTTATGCAGCAATGAGATTTAGACTGCCTTGAAGTATGGTCATTACAAGCACAGTTTTAAACTATTCTGGCATATGCTGCAAACTTTTGCCTCAAGTGTCTTGGTCCTGTAGTTAGTAACACTCAGATAGGCCACTTGTGGACCTGCCCTGGATTCTGTGCCTGGACCACTGTTGATCACATGAATAAACTGATCCTACTGGATTACTGGTGAGGAATCTGGGGTTTGCTTTGTAGCACAGACTCTTCATGGATATGAACCTCTCCTGCTATTGGCATGAAGTCTTATTTGTCTTTTCCAGACCTTCTTCAGAGCATGTCATCCACACTATAGCCAAGCATAAGTCAGTATCCATTCCAGTTGGAAAACTTCAAGACTGGATGCAGAAGTGTCAGACACAGCCAATATCTTTGCTGCTGTTAGCCAAAACACAGATCTTACTCAGGCAAAATATATCTAGTATCAGCAGGATTTGGACTTCTCTCTGTATAAAAACTCTGGAAGTTGAGAATTACCTTATACCCTTTACTTTAATGAATTATTCCCTTCCAACTAAATGTGTATTTCTCAGCATGAGTATGACACTAAATGTCATGCAAATGAATTAAGCAGTTTCCTCCAGAGACCTGAAATAACTTCCTCCTGTTACTAAGGAATTTCAAGGAACATCCTCTGGTGGACCTTAGCAAATTAAAAAGATCACTTCTGCTGTTCTGGTGTCTCAGACCTTCTTCCTCTCAACTTACATCCAGTATTTTACCTTTCCTCTTCATAAGAGGCAAATGTTTGCCACAATTTTAACTTTTAAAGAAAATAAATAGCAGCTTTTTGTAGAATTGAAGACATAATTTGTGGATGAGGTTAGTGTACGTATTTAGTGTGTAATGAGTGGTGATTCAACCTCATTACAGACAATGGACTTCTCTGATTAGATATATTTTCTATACTTCTGGCCTGACAATGTACTTGAGTGCACCACCTTTGCAAAAGGCAGGAATATCACTGCTATTTAAACCTGTGCTGTTAAATGCTTAGGTATCTGTGTTGCACTATTTCATATTTTAAAGCATGGTACTACTACTGTTTACTGTGAGAATATTATTTGAAGACCTCACCTCTGAGTGATTTCCCTGAGTGGAAAAGGAAGGTTGTGTATAAATTGTTTCCAGCATATATCCAGGGGAAATTTCTAATCATGGCTGTAGCTATTACAGAGTTCGATTTTCTTTTTCTTCATTTCACTTCAAGTTAAGTGCATCAAAATAAGGCTTCCCTTATTTCTTTAGCTCATGTACAGTGAGAATATTTGTAGCATACCTGAAATAGGTCTTGTGGGTTTACAGGTACCTTCCTGCTGTAGTCCAAAGTGTTAAGCAATGAATAGATTATCTAACTTGCTTTTAAATGTATCCAGTGATGGAAAGCCCTGTAACCTTTCCATCTGTCAGGAATGATGTGGGTATTATCTTCCCAATTTTATCTGGGATGCTAGACTGTGACCCTTTATGTTTATTTGCTGGGTGATGCTGAGTATTCAGATGTTTAAATAATTTTAAACTTTTCTATAAGTTCTAGGGCATACTCAGTGTTTAATTTGATCCACTCTCTGTCAGAGGACTTAACGTGTTGTTGCTTATGAATGGGAAATGTGGGTGTCTCACAAGATCAGGAGGTAAAGATGTATATATATGAGTGGCATGTTTCATCACGCTCCTATGGCAGTAAGACTTAAGCTTATAATGTAACACTTTCTGTCTGTGTATAATGTAAAATTGCAGAGGAAACTTTCTTTTTAGTCCAACATGTATATGAACAGTGACGGAAGAGTGCTCTTTCTGGTCACTTCCATGCTATTCAAGATAGACAGGAAACATGGAATAGAAAATATTAAGTAAATTAGCAGCATAGTTTCAAAAAGACTCTTTTACTTAGCCAGTATCTAATTGTTCAGCATATATTTATTTTTCCATAAATCCATCATCCCTTATGCCACTGAATTTTTGCTCATTTGTTGCACTTCTTTTGATGTTTAAATTTTTTATCTGAGTTCTCATATAGAAAACACTTGCTCTTACTACAATAAGAAATAAAGGTCAAAACAGGAAAATAAATTCACCTGCAAAGTACAGGCTGGGGCACATTCTGCTGGATTATGCATCTTCAAAGACTTTCTTTGAAAGTATATTATAAACAAGACTTCTTCCAGCTTAGAGTGATGAAAATTATTAGGTACCTAAGTTTTTCCCAACTAATTTAAAAACAAAGGATGCTTGCTGAAGCTGTATTTTGTCTACAATATGCTGCATATTTTAGACAATTATTATTACTATGGAAAGCATATCATAGTTGACATGATCAGTCACTGGTTTTAAAAATGGATTGTCTAGCAATTAATTATTTCCAAGCTATCTCTGTAACATCACATGATACCAAATACAGTTTACGCCTAAGATATCATTCTAGAAGTGTGTCCCAATGCTTGAATTTACTTAATTTGAAGACAGAAATTTGTGTCGACACCTTGAAAGATTGTAATGTTATGGTTCATATTACAAAAAGAACATTCCGCCAGGTTTTGATTCATCATTATTAACACTCAGCGTTCAAAGCACTGCATAAAAATACCAGGCCGAATGTTCCAGAATCTCAACGTTTTCCTCTGTTGACATCAGCAATGTCTTACCAGTTTTAACACACTTCATTAATGAACACTCCATGCCAGATGTGCCCCTGTTTAAATGCCTAAAAATAACTCTTAAGTTGTTCCCTAGCAAATGCTAAGCTGACATAAAGATGAGCTTATGGCAATAATTATATTGCCGCCTTTAAGGTTTATGTTGCACTTGCAATTGAACACGATTTTTAGACTGAGAATGGTCTTGAGGCTACTACCTAGGAATATTAGAGAAAAGTTAAGAGGTAAAGACAGAAAGGAATATAATTAATTTTGTCTAAGAGTTATGCTTAAAGTAGTGAACAGATGGACAGTTTTTAAATCTGAAAATCCTATCACTTGCCAGCTGTAGTATGTCACATACAGCATGTCTGGCTCAAATACAGAAAAATCCTACTTGAAAAGTTAGCAGGTATCAGGAATATTTTGCTGGTTCTTTCTATGGTTGCAAAAAGAGTAACTGCTATTTCTAAGAAAATAGTATGTAGGATGAGGGAGAAGCTGATATTTAGTCTTTGTTCAGGGGAGGGAGAGAAACATGTCAAGGAATAAAATAGAGCTTTACTGAAACGTCCTCGTGATGATTGATTTAACACCTGAAACAACTTTCTATTTTGACATACATATATTAATTTAACCAGTTCCATTTTCTTATGTACTCTTGAAATAGTTGTTGACATTTAGGCCCATTTTCCCTGTGTGCTTTTCAACCTCTGGATGGTATGCATAGAGATTATCCCAGGAATGACAGGTGTTACCCCACTTTAAAATAGTACCTATACTAGGTAGTATCATCTGTGTTTGTAACAACAGTATTTTTTGATGTTTCTGATGACGACATCCAGTGTGCAATGTAATTTGCCAAATCCGGTTTGCATTGTTGCTCTTCTGGATTCCCCTGCCTGCAGGGAAGACGTGTTTATAATTTTCCAAATATCAGTTTACAAGGTCAAGGAAACATGCAAAAGGAATATTCATCAAATACTATCAACCTGTGTTTGGTTATACCTTTATCACTCTTCAGAGAAAATGTTGTAAGATCTTGTTGACATCCTGTTGTAAGCAAAATACTAATATTCTCAGTTCTGTGTACGTGTTCCATAGTAAATACCCAAAGTGTATGTAGCACAGTCAACTTTAAAACATGTAAATGGGAACTACATGTAGATAATGACTAATATATAAATGGAGCATATTACAACTCAAGTAAATGTAACAAACTTTAAATAGACTCTTTGGACTGCCAAAATTTCCACCCCCCCTTCAAATTTTGTACCTGGAAATATTATTTTCGAAAGAGCAGAAGAAAGAAGACCAACAGGCTGATTATTTGAGGTTGTCATGTAACCTGTCGGTCACACATGGCTGTCCCCACTGACAGCTTCACTTACGAAGTTTTCTTTAATTCATCCTTTACAGGTAGTGAGGCTCTTCAAACTGTTTAGCTGTAGTGTCTTCTCTTTAAAGTAATGTTTACTTGTAAAGTACCAGAAGAAGAAAAAAAGAAATCCAGAAAAATGTTAAAAAGAGAAAAAGCATATTCTTGCTATAGTACTGGAGTATATGGTCATTATGGTGAAGGTCATTAATTTGACAGAATATAAAGTAGTTTATAATTACTATTCAAAATATACCTCTGTAAAAATTAGGAGTAAGCTAGAAGGTTTTGTCTTGACTAACTACGTGTCATACTAGTCATGTTAGTATTTTGTCTACCAAAGACTTTGCAGAGGTTAAATATGTGAAGATGTTTAGAATAATTTCTAAGAAGTATGAACATGGTTATCAGCATTAGGGTGTGAAAATAAAGGCTTTGTTATGCAGAAATGGTATTGGAAAACAGAAACTGTATACGTTATATCTAAATGCCATATGTTGAGGAAAGAAATGTGAGGGGTGTGTGTCTGAATGTCCAAAGAGATCTTTTGTGACAGCTTGAATACAGTAAACAGGAGAGGTTTTTCTCTTTTTTATGCTTATCCCCAGTATTTCCACAAATCTAGGGAGGAAGAGTAGCTGGAATATCCACTACTTTTAAAATTAATATAAAGAGCCTTAAGATTATTTTAATGGAAATGTTATTTTTAATAACTAAAAGTGCCAGTTGCAGCATTAAAGCCTTATGGTATCTAATAGACGGCAAACCAACAATTAAATATTTACACAAACCACTTTGTTTTCTCAACAAAGTTCCAATACCTGAACTTTAATAACAAACAAACAAAAAAGTTTAGACATAGGAACACATTTGAGGATGAATCTGTTGTATTTGATTTGCAGCTCAAAATTGGTGGTCAAGGACTAAAGGAATAATTCAAGAGGGATGCCCCAACTTAATCTGCTTTTAAACCAAGATGAAATTTTAGCACATGCAGAGAGTCTAGCTGTCCTGCTACTTATTTAGACTTCTCATATCCCTTTCTGTGTAGCCAAGGAGGTGTATTTTGAGAACACTTAATCCTTGTAAAGATTTAGTATGAAAATATACTTCTAAATGTCATCTTGTGACTCTAATATGTATATTGATAGTGGTTACAGCGAGCTACTTTTAAAAGCCTATCATTCATATCAATAAAAGTTTTTCAAGTTATTTTATATGGTCTACTGCCCAATACTATTCTTGCACATGTTTCCTATCAGCTTCCATAGAAGAGAATGTCAATCTATTGGCTCAATCTCTGAAGAAAATATTACTTTAAGTGCTGGTGATCTTCATTCTTGTTCAGAACAATTCTGAAGATTTAGTATGACAAAGCATAGTTGTAGTTAGAGAGAATCCAGTCTGTTGTCTCTTTGAAATGAGGAGGAGAAAACATCAACTGTAAAAAATTTTTAAAAATTTAAAAATTCCTCTGTTGGCTCATTACACATGTTATCTGTCTTAATTTGCTGCCCTTTTTCAATGGAATCATATACTATTTCCTTCTGGACTGCTGTTATTCTCTGCTTCATTAGCTGCTAATGAGTTGAGGTGCAGAACAGCATGTCTTCTTTCTTTATTCTTTCCTAATGTTTACTGAGGTGCTGGAGGCTTTTCTTTTTTTTTCCCCTTTTCTTTAGGTAGAAGGCTGGTGGTTTGAGGAGAACTAGAGATATCAAGAGAGATGGTAGTCAGCTTGACACTCACAGATTTAATTGTGTTTATAGAATTTTTGGTGGAAACAAAAATTATCTCAATTCTTTTAAATCATAAAATCTATTTGTTTCTCTCCTCAATGAATCTTTTGTGTTCAGAGCTGTAATATGTATGGTCTCATAATTTAAGAATGATAATGAAGGTAAATTGAACTATTCATTTTTAATCCCTATTCAGATGTTGACTAGGACTGGGAAAGATTCACACCTATTCTGCGTGTCCATTTCCAGACTGACATTTT
Organism: Phaethon lepturus; assembly: GCF_000687285.1. Classification (NCBI taxonomy): domain Eukaryota; kingdom Metazoa; phylum Chordata; class Aves; order Phaethontiformes; family Phaethontidae; genus Phaethon; species Phaethon lepturus. The sequence continues at coordinate 17,703 of NW_010534087.1, read as the reverse complement.
AGCTAGTTATAAAAAAAAAGATATTTAGGAAAGGATTCTATAAGGACATATAGGTTTTAAGGGTTTGGTGGTTTGGTTTTTTTCTTTGTTATTTATTTTTCCTTTTTTCCCCATTTTCTTCTTTTTTCTGCCTTGAGAATCAAACAGCTTTGAAGTGCATACTGTCTTCTAGTTTCTCCAAAATGAAAATGTGAATAAGGAAATACACTCTTTGTAAGTTCTGGGACTTCTACTGAAAAAGTAATGGACTCTTTCTGTAGTTGCATAGGTAGGTTCTATCAAAATGATTCCTTAACTGGGAGCCATGATAATTCCACAACGATGACAAAACCAGTAATACCTTTCGTACTTGGAAACACTGACTCATTATGGGTATAGTGCTCTGAAACAATAAGAAATTTCAAACACAGGACACAAAATTATAATGAAATTTTGAAAGATGTTTCATTTGTAGTGTACAATAGGGTCCTTATGTCCAGATACTATACAAAAGTTAAATGCAACTAATGTAAAGGTAATGAAATATGTTTTAAAATATACAATGATATAATTGACTCTACAAATAATCTGTAATTCAAGTTGAAATTTCATGGCTGGAATTCCAATTCGTTACGTGCGTTTAAAGATACAAATTAGATCCACATGTTGTAGTAGCACCAGATTATGAACCACACCAACCTTTTTGCCAGCAAAACTGATTTTTTCTGTGAATACCATTTTTCTGTTCATGTATTTCGGGAAATACGTGCAAATTTGTTCTCAAACAAACATCATTTATGGGCATATTTTTTCCTTCTCTCCTTAAACAACATAATGTGATGAAATGATTTTTGAAATGCAAGTTTTCTAATGAAAATAGACACTTATTTCTTTATATCCCCTGCATAGGAAGTGATGACATGTAGATTTTTATTTGGATTATTTATCCATTTATTTTGACTCACATTTTGTTTCCTTTCCAATAGTTATGTATAGATGTAAATGTAAGACCAAACTTTCAAGGTGTCATGTAATTGCATAAAATAACATTTTCTAGGTTTTGATATATGTTTTACTCTGAGCTTTTTGTAACTCTCAATTCTATATGCAAAACTACATATCTTTGCCATCAAGTCTAGAAACCCAGCTCTCCATTGAGAAAGAATCTGTGATGCAAACTTGACCTTCAGGTAGGAAAACAGTGTTTACATTTACACCTGAAGTTGGCCTTCTGTTATAGTCTTGTTAGTGAATGAAGTACTGTACTGTGCAACTGCTCCTTCTTTAGGGCTGAGCATTAACACATTCTTTTATGTCTTTCAAAAAATAATATGAAAAGAACATGTCCAAATATATGACAGTCTTGTCCTAAACTTTGTAACGTGTATGTAGCCTCAATGAGACTTCTGTTCTCTAACCCTTTGATGTGCAAAAAGAAGTTCAAATGCTATATTGCAGCAGAACTCAGATAGCAATGGAGTAGACCTCAGACCTGGCGGGGAACTTTGGAAAACTTCTTCCCCAGATAAAAAGCCAAATTTCTTTTATGAAAGACAAAAGAAATGGGGTAAAGAAATCACTAACCAGATCAGATTTGACAGAGGTATGAAAATGAGTTAAAATAAATTTAATAAAATCTGAACATGAATACTAAGAAACATGAAATTGTTATCATCGTGTCTACTTAATTTACAGACTTTGATATAGGTGTACAGCAGATCAGAAAAAGTGTTGCCTGGAAAAAATATGAAAGGTTAGGCTCACTAAAAAGTTTCAGAGGTAAAATTTGAAATAACCATATTAAACCAAAATGAAAATGGCTCTAACTCTCTTAAATAAAATATATTTGCAAAAAATATGAGGAACAGTGCACTGTGAGTCCATGGGCTTATCTAAATCTTGCATCTGAAAGCTCACTATAGAATTTTACATCTGTGCTTTTTATTCCTTATCAGGTTACCAGGAATATAAATAAATAAATCTATATGCTTCTAAAAATAAAATAATCAGAAAATCCAAACATCACGGATTTGCCATTAATTCGTAATTACTCTGTAGAATATAGACAGGATTCTATCAATTACATGTCCTGCAACAATGGTTAGGTCTATATGCCTCTCAGAGGAAGAAAACAATGAAAGTAATGGCCTTGAGGAAATTATTCCTATGTTCTCTGCTTACATAAGTTCCTTTTTAGGATACTGCATAATGCTATTGCCTGAAGACTAATAGCAGTACACATTTTTGAATGTTCAGCTGTTCCTAGAAAAATAAAGATAAAGAGGAGGAAGAAAAAAATTACTATTGGCCCTCCTTTAAGCAGAACTTATGTTTTATTTTACCTTAACCATCTAGATTGTGATTTGTAATCCATCTGTTACTACGCTGACAGGTCATGGCTGAATATTTTCTACAGTGCAGACAGAAGGAAGTTTAATATATGCTACAGCTAAAACAAAAAAAAATCCTCTTCAGGTCAGTCATGAGATAACTTTCAAAAAAATCTAAAAGAAACTGTACTCAGGCAACCAGTAAAATGCTATTACTCATTACCCAGCAATAGACAGCACTAAGCTTAAAATATTACAGCTGGATATTAAAACTTCCCCTGAAAAGAATTTCAGTAATACAATGTGATAATTTTCCATCCCATTTACCATCAACTTTCCTCTCTCTAATAAACAGTGCTGTAATTCTGGCATGTATTTAGGATCTAAGAGCTGGCTATTTTTCTGAGAGGGCATCTTAACAGGTTTTGACACATAGCCTTTCAATGCCTACCGGTGATAATGAAAATTTAAGTGTCTTTATATGAAAAATTTAATTTGAGTTTATGCAACAGAGTACCTGTATAGAAATAGCTACAAATGTCTTTGCTATGAATAGAAATGGGGACTAATTTTTATGAAATTAAAAAAAGATACATATAGTATCCTTTTTTTCTATAGGAAGGACACTAAAAAAGAAGGAATGAGCCTGATAAGCAGTCAGGGAAGAAAAGAGTGCATCAAAAATTTATGAGTATTAATAAAGCAGTTGTAGTTAATTTGTTATGTGAAAACATGAGTGAAAGAAAGTTTTTTTAATACAGGGATGATTGCTCCCGTGTTCTTATAGGGCTCCTCAGAAGTAAGGCAAGTAAGGCAGACCAGGTTTAGGGATGTTCTCAGTTAACCTGTGTCTTGGTATCGCACCTACTGGGTGATGGGATTGGCACCAAAACAAGCTTATAAGAAAGAATTAAAGGAAAAAGAGTTAATAAAAGGTGGTTGGGAGAGTGGCTGTTAACTTCATACATCGCTGCAGTAACTACTTCTGTTGCAGACACAACAAGTTCAAGACATTTAAAATCTAACTTTTAAAAAGATTTATTTGGAAAGAAAATGTTCAGTTGGGGTGACAGTCTCCCTCTATAAATATACACAATAATGCCCACTATAGGTTTGCAACTCTTCTAATATTAAGCCGAAATACAAATTAACACTTTTTTAGTACAACTCTCTGCATGTGAGAGGCCATTTTTGTTGTGCTGGTATAGATACTTAGAACAGAAGTTGAAAGAGCCAACTACTAGTGGCAGCTCATAAGTATCTTATTTACCACAAGGAGCCTTTGTCCAAGACAACCACTCTTCTGATGCACATTTTAAAACAACAGCAGCACTCTTGCTGTATTGAATGAAATCTCCCATAGCCCTAAGAATTTCCTCTCTGCAAATTCAGGATGACCCTGCGTAGTAATTACAAAACCTACTCCCGGTCACATTGCATCCCCTCTGCATCCAGTCATTGCAAGCAACCAAACAGCCATCAGGAGATGAAGATGAGAGGAGTGAATGTGTTTAATGTTATTTCAAAGCAGCACAGATTACTGTTTAGACGGGTGAGTTTGAGTTCTGCTTTCTAGCTTTGATAAGAAAGTGCATATACATAAATCTTTGTTACCATAAAAATTTAATTTAAAAAGCCCTCAGTCTGAAAGCAAAAGTTTTTACATAAAGTTACTTGCACTCTCCAGTGGTGTTTCTGTGGCCTTGACAAGTTAAGTCATTAAGCCATACTGGCTTACTAGTATGTTTCATAAATCATAAGGATCAGCTCCACCATCATGGTTCTGCTCATGAAGCTAAAATTAAAAGTCCAATTAAACACAGCTAGAAGCTGTGAAAGAAGTGAAATAATTATGTTCCAATTCTTTCTAAATGAAAAAACAATGCATTGAGATTATCAATAATCTACTTAACCTAAATATAATAACAAAAGGATATAGATACAACCCCTTAGAAAACAAACTCTCAGAAAAAAATATCCAAAGGCATTAATGTAAGTTTTTATACAGAGAAAAAAAAAAAAGAGTTTAACTTTGCTGCGTGCTATTTTATATCTCAGTCAGAGAACAAGTAATTAATTCAGTGTCTTCCACCCTGTTCAGATTTCCTTTAGCAATGTCTGCCAGCTATTTTAAAATTGGTACTTTTCCTTGGCTTACTTGGCAACTAAGTAGGTAGTTTCAAACTTGAAGAATAGTGGAATATGAAATCAAAAGCAAAAATTATTTATATATTTTAACCTGGCTTACTAGTATATTTCAAAACACTCAGCAAATGGGAAAGGTATATAACACACTTGGATTAAAGAACTGCAGGTAATAATAAAACATAAATACACTAGTTGTCAAAAAGGAATATATCTTCCCTCATCATTTTATCACTGCTTGCTGAACAGATAACTTCTTTAAATCTGATTGTACACTTTCAACAAATTAATTGCCTTTGATTTTCCATTAGGTCAAAAGAAATTTCATATGTTTTATCTCTCTGGCTATGTACAAATCAACTTTTCTTCAAAAACACTTCCATCTTAATCTTAAAGCTTTCATGACTTTCTTGAATGCCATGCACTACTATTAAGTCTAGAGAAATTGAATAAATAAGAATTCTATTTGCTTTCCATGCAGACTTGCTTTTGAAATGAAGCAGACATGTCTTCATGTTTTGTAAGTGTAATTCTTTTTAAGTTCTCGGATCTTAACTAGCTTTTTGAAATGATTGTTAGTACAGACAATAGTATGCTTAAAAAACATTCAAACTGTTCTGAAGACCACCTTTAAAATTTAACATATTTTAGAAACAGTGCATTTTGTAAAATGGTGAAGTAACAGTGTAGGGAGGCAGATAAACACTTAACATCAAAGATAAGAAAGTACTGTACTGTAATCATGATGAAAGAAAAACTGGAGGTTAAAGTATTTTAAATTTTTAACTTCTTTCTATCAGATTTAAAGTAAATGAATTTTCACATGGAAAGCTAGATTTATTTCCAGTCTACTACTCATTGCCTGATTTCCTTGTAAGAAACAAAAATCTCTTTTCAGGCTATTTTGTTAAAAATTTAAACTGGATAGTTTCTTCTGTATCAAGTTCAGACCTGTATTCACAGTCAGTTTTCACTTGTGGAAGTTTTTGGTTTGCTTTTCCAGCAGGCACAAAAGGCCAAAAGCTTCTTCCTGTGTTCTAAAAGGTCTATAGTTTGTTTGTTTGCTTGTTTAAAAACATCACCAGTCTCCAGTACCAAGTAAGTTTAAACTTGTGAAAAGGCAGCATTGCTTAAAAATGAGTGGCCTCAGACAAAGGTTTGGATGGTCTTTTGGAAGCTCAATCTCATAGAGTAATGTTTCTTTTTTCATTATTTTAAAAAAAAAGAAAGTTTTGTAATTTTATATTAATTCAATTTCACTTAATGGAAGCTGTTTATTTTGTCCTTGTTTCTGCCAGTTGAATATATGATCTATGAGCTGCTTAAATACCTATAGAAACACTCTTATTTTGTTTTTCATGTTATCTCACTCTACATTTTGTTATTGCTGAATATCAGCATAGTCACATGTGTGTGTCAGGCTTATATTCAGTCTGTCACAGTCAGGTATGTGACCCACCCCTGGATCTTATTGCTTTCCATGGAGTTGTCATCATGAAGCTCATTTTGATTTTCACAGATTTACTTACTCTTCAGTGCTCTGAATTTCAGACTTAATTAAGTATTTTATTTTCATATGCAAAAGTGAAATGCTCCCATCAGTATTTATCCTGGAAAATGAACAACTCTGAAAAAGAGCATAAGCAGCCAAAAATACGCTATATAAAATATGCATTGAGTCAGAAGAAGGAAGAAAATCAATAGACTTCTTAGAAATTCTGTTAGCCCAAGGGTATCAGTGGCTTGTAATATAAGCCAATATATTAAGTGCTTTGTTTTGACAATTTATTTATAAATAAATTTATACTTTCTCAGACTAGTAATGTAGCATTTAAAACTCCAGCTTTGCCATGTGTATCTACCCTTTAACCTCTAGCAGCTGTAGATATGCTAACTTGTGGTTGTTTTATAGGTTGCACCCTGTCCTGTAAGCTTTTCAGCATCTCTGATTTACTAAAAACATGAAAATACATATATGCAGATGACATTAAATTGGGATAAATTGAGGCATAAAAAACAGAGTAGAAAATAATTATAAAATAAATCCAGTTTGTTCAAGCAATGGCTGTACTTGCTGCCACAGATTTTGCACTCAAAAGCAGGGTTACTAGTATGAAGTTACCTGCTTTATAAAAAATAGTATGTGTTCTTGGCTAGCATACCGTGGCATGATTACTTAGCAGCAACATCCTGATAGAACCAGTGTTTGAACTGAACTGTGTTTTTAGAGCAATTAATTCAGTGTTTCATCTGAAGTCTACAAAAAGCTGTGGATTTAATGGATTTTCATCAAGTTCCAGGAAATACTTATGTTTTTTCAAGAAATGTATAGTTATGCCTTTCAAATCAGAATAATTTTTCTGTCCTTTGGTCCCATTTATCTGTCTGTTAGACATAGCTTGCAAATTGTAGCTTTCCCAATCAAGGGAGAAAATGATGTTTGCTCATAGTGGCAGACAATTTTCAAAGAATCCACAGCTTCAGCTTTTCATATGGAGTGGAAGTACTTCAGAAGAATAAAATAAAAATGAACAACTATAAAAAGAAAATAGCCAACACAATCAACTGGGAAGTGGGTCTGACAGTGTTATTCTTTTGATAGCTTTTTGATAGTTCTGTTTCCAGACCAGAGTTGGTCCCTGCCTTTGGTGAGGTGTATGAGGCCTGTGTATGTTTCTCCCTGAGCCTTAAGCACAAATAGCTCACTGCAGATGGTCTGACTTGATGATCAGGATGTCAGAAACACTTTAATTGTAAATTAATCTACAGTGTCAGCCTGTCAGTGTCATCTATGTCACCACCAACACTTTCCCAAGGTTTGCTGACAGCGGTACGCCTGCTGTTGTGCCTGTTTATTTCAGTGGCCTTCAGTCTTACTGAGGAAGAGTTAAAAAAGATGCTATTCAGAGCAGACTTCATTACAAAAAAACCTGAACATAGCTAACAGTTACAAAACATAGCTGAAGAGTTCACAATGGCCCTTCCCAGTCTGAAGCTGGCTTCAAATAAGCCAGGAGAGTGTGCTAATAATTTTATCCATCTGGTAATGGTTTGCAGTTAGGAATTCTGTGACTTTTTTTGTTAAAATCCAGAAATAGGCACATGAGAGGAAGTATTACTTATTCTTAATTTTCTCTTAAAAGTAAATATATAGTCACTTGATAACATTGATATTACTAAATTTTCACTGTTGACATTAAAGTTAAACATATGTATCGCTATCAGACTGTTCTGGTTATCCCAAGACAATAAAAACATGTCATTTGTACTTCTTAAAGAGTTTTTGTTCAACCATTTGTACAAGTATTTGTCATTGATATCGCTGTCCTTGTATTTTTCTACTGAGTTCTTGCCTTAATAATGTTTGCTTCTTTTCAGTACTGTGGAGAGGTAGAGGTTTGTTTTGTGGTTTTTTTCTTTTTTTTTTTTTTTCTTTCTGAAAAGAGTCTGGCGATCTGACATTACAACTCACTTTAAAAGTAATTTTTTTCAAATAAGTTAATGTGTGAATGTGGCACTTCAGGACATGGTTTAGTGGGCATGGTGGTGTTGGGTTGATGGTTGGACTTGATGATCTTAAAGGTCTTTTCCAACCTTAATGATTCTGTGATTCTGTAAAACAATGGGAAAAATTGGTAAAGTGCAACCTAGTTGGTTAGTAGCTAACAAAGTTACAAGCTTGTCCCAAAGTACAAGAGACAATGATAGTAAAGTATCCTTGCAAAAAAATTGAGATCACTTATTTTGTAAATTTAATACAATGGTGTGAAAGGAATCAAATCTGTTAAGATTAGAGTGGTAATTTCAAGTCAGTAATGGCATGGCCTCTTCAAATAAAACTACTGATTTTTAAAGTATTGCTTATACTAAAACGTTAAACATGTTAACATTTAAACATGTGCTAAGCATATTTTAAATGTATTTCCTATATAAATGCAATGCCTTTAATTCTTAAAGAATGTGCACTTTTTGCAGTGCTGTATTTTAACATGTCCTGCTTCCACTGATAAGATAATGAACAAAGTTCAGGGTAACTTAGGGTTTCATGATTAAGCAGAGTTAGGCATTCTTGACTAGTTCAGCAGTTAGAAGCTATGCAATTCGTTTCCATTATGGTAATTACAATTTTTTCCATTCACAATCTTCAGTAAGACTTTCAGCAGATATACATTCAGGTTTTCTTTTGGTGTCAAAAGCCAGTATTTACTGACCACTGTGACTTAACTTTTCTCAACTATTTAGATTTGGCTCCTCTTTACTCTTTCTGTTAGCTATGGTGTTCAGAGCCACTGCTTGCAGATCTACAATCAAGAAGTATATAGGGGAACAATACAGCAATAATGGCTATGGAGATAACTGAGGGTTTTGTGATTGCGTTTATTTACATAGACTTGCCTTATTTCTTGACATATTTGAAACTCAATGCTCTCTGACTAATCTAAATTATCGTCAATGTTTTATGGATTTATTTCCTTTGCTTCACATTTAAGAAGTTTATTGCCACAAGAAGTCTATGACTTTTCACCCCAGAAGTGACTGCTCTTCAGTAACTTAGATGTGATGTCACACTACAATTCAGAAGTTTTTTCTCTGGTTGAACACTTCCATGTTAATATAATACTTTTATCTATAAAAAAGTTTGGATCTAGAGAAAAGCATAACTGAAGATGTAATTGTATTTCTTATTTCACCCTTTCTTAGGAAATGTTTTACTTTTCTTACCTTCCTTCTTTTTTGGGAAGAACTCTGGAGTTCTTTATGTTGATGCGTGGGTAGGATTTAATAACAAAAGAACATGATTTATGTTTGCTGCTTAAAGCCATAATATTTTCAAACAGCAGCAGCATTGAAATGACAAGTAAACGTACAATTTAGACTTGTCAAACAGTGTGGGTGTATTTGAAGTTGACAAGGCATAAACTGTGAAGTGGTATCCCTTTTAACCAATATAGCACTAATGTACATGAAGGGATAATACATATTGTCTTTCATAAGTTGAAACTGTGAGAATTTATGTAGAACTTTCAGAACTTTACTCTTTCAATACAAAGTATACTGAATTATTTTAATGTCTAAAGAGTTTGAACTAAACTTTTTTTGACAAAAGGTTATAAAGACTAACAAGGAAAAAAGAATTTTAAAATTGTACACTTAAGTGTTGTTATATGCATAACTGTCATTGTATTAGCATTCAGCATGTGGAACAGAAAATAAATTCATTCAAAATGCTTTTAGGTTGATACTGTCAGAAATGCCATAGGGAGTTGGGAACCTATATCCAATTAATATATATGTGCTTTCAAATTTTATAAGCCAAAAATCCTAGATGTAAAGACATATGAATCAGAATCATAGAATCGCTTAGGTTGGAAAAGACCTATCAAGTCCAACCGTTACCCTAGCACTGCCAAGTCCACCATTAAACTATGTCCCTAAGCACCACATCTACACGTCTCTTAAATACTTCCAGGGATGGTGACTCCACCACCTCCCTATGGTGACTCAACCACTTCACTGGGCAGCCTGTTCCAGTGCTTGACAACCCTTTCCATGAAGAAATTTTTCCTAATATCCTATCTAAACCTTCCCCAGCACAATTGAGGACATTTCCTCTTGTCCTGTCACTTGTTACTTGGGAGAATAGACTGACACCCACCTCACTACAACCCCCTTTTAGGTAGTTGTAGAGAGCAATAAGGTCTCCCCTCAGCCTCCTCTTCTCCAGCCTAAACAAACCCAGTACCCTCAGATGCTCCTCATAAGACCTGTGCTCCAGACCCTTCACCAGCCTCGATGCCCTTCTTTGAACATGCTCCGGCCCCTCGACATCTTTCTTGTAGTAGAGGGGCCCCAAGAATGAATACAGTATTCAAGGTGCGGCCTCTCACCAGTGCCGAGTACAGGGGCACGATCACTTCTCTAGTCCTGCTGGCCACACTATTTCTGATACAAACCAGGATATTATTGGACTGCTTGGCCCCCTGGGCACACTGCTGGCTCATGTTCAGCCGGCTGTCAACCAACACCCACAGGTCCTTTTCCGCCAGGCAGCTCTCCAGTGACTCTTCCCCAAGCCTGTAGTATTGCATGGGGTTTTTGTGACCCAAGAGAGGACCCAGCACTCAGCCTTGTTGAACCTCATACAGTTGGCCTCAGCCCATCAATCCAGCCTGTCCAGATCTGTCTGCAGAGCCCTCCTACCCTCAAGCAGATCAATGCTCCCGTCCAACCTGGTATCATCTTACTGATGGGAGCACTCGATCCCCTCCTGGATAATTGATAATTGATAAAGATACTAAGCAGAACTGGCCCCAAAACTGAGCCCTGGGGAACACCACTTGTGACCGGCCACCAACCGGATTTAACTCCATTCACCACAGCTCTTCAGGCCGGGCCATCCAGCCAGTTTTTCACCCAGTGAAGAGTACGTCTGTCCAAGCTGTGAGTATCCAAGATGATCAAATGTAAACAAAGATGAGTTATTTAGTGAGGATTAAATTAATACAACTTTAATGCTGAAATAATGGATAAAATTTAAGCAACATGAACAGCACTGGCTTTTGATTTTTGTCAAGTGCCATATGTTCTCGAAGTTACTGATATAATTAATGTAACAATTGTTTGTATAGTTTTGAACTCTGTGCTTTCATATTGCTCATTAGCTAGTTCATGAATGTTATGTGGGATTTTAACAGGTATTGCTGGACACTGAACATATTGTGAGCTATATAATCAAAAACAGAGAAAAAGAGAAGATTTTAAGATCATTTTGAGGCCTGAGACTGTGACTTGCGTGATTATACAGGGCTTACTATGGTGGGTGGGAGGCGTTTGCATGCACCTTGCAGAAGGTAGTGTCATGGTCTCTCTTTTGAGTCAAGCCTCTTTAACCAGGTACAAGGAGACTCTGCAAGCAAAATACACATCACTTAAAAATATAAAGCAATACTTCATTGGAAAATACACATAAACGGTTGCTAAGATGCAATGAGCTGCGGAGCTAACAACCTGTGTACCCTCTCTAGGAGCAGAGGGTAGGAGTCCATGGCACCCAGGTCAGAACCCGGTGTGTCTCTAGGTCCATCTACTGCCAGCTCCGTGGACATCAGATTATCCTGATGACCCTATGATACCCAGCTGACCCAATCATCCTCCCTGGTTTTGTTCAGCTTTGTTTTGTTACCTTTGGAATATTATACCTTTCTATACTGGTGTTTTTCCTCTTGCATCCATGGGCTACTAACAATCCTGTCTTAACAACCCTGCAACAAGGATTTTTTCATCTAAGCCTCCATAAATAATATAAACCTGCAGCTCTCATTTTGCATCCTCAATAATTTGTTTGAACTTAAGTTAAAACTGTCTTTGAAATCATAACCAGCTATATAATATTTTGAGGAAAACAATTCAATTATTTCTGCAGCCTGATGAAGTAGTAACTCTGGATAATTTACAGAGATATGCGTGGGAAGTATTTTCAATTTACAACCATTTTTTAAAGAAAGTTTCATATGATATTTACTATGGAAATTAAAAAGGGAATTAAATATATAAGATTCATCAAAGTTTAAACAATTTACCTAAATAAGTAATATTAGGTAAATAGATAAATATTTACATAAGGAAATTGTTTCTTCTGTGTACTAGATGCACTGGAATAGAACAATTAAGATCTGTACATTTTATAGGGTTTTATTACTTATAAAAAATAGTAGGAGGTGGTAAAAATAATTAGGAAAATAATAACCAGTTTTGAGTATTTGGCCCAACTTCTTTTACTGCAGCAACATATTTCAACCTTAGCTGCCAAGCTTAATGGCCAAGCATACTGGTTTTAATCATACATGAAATTATTACTTATTAAAGTTCTTCCAGTTTTACACAATAATTTTTAATCATTAAAATTTAGTTCAGCTAACAGAAGTTTTTTTTCAGTACATAATCAGCATTTGCTGGATGGGAATATGTAGAAATTCTTTTCTTTTACAGGAATGTGTCTTAGCAACCATGTCTTCTTGATTCCTTTGGGTACATGGGGGAAAGAAATTAAACTTTCTTTTCTAATTAACATAATGCAGTTAGTCCAGATTGACGAAGGGGTGGCTGTACATCTGTGACTGAGGGAATAAACCAAATATGTCAATTTGGATAAAAAAGTAAACATTCCACGTTCAGTACAGAATTTCAGTTTAATTGTCAGCACAATAATTATGTAAGTGTAATTAATGTTTAGGCTCTGAAGTCACTTGAGTAACAAGAATGCCCAAATACAAATCTGTAGTGTTGTCAACATTTATGCAAGTACAGGAATTTTAAGGGCGCTGTTACATATAATTAAGTCAGCAAGCTGCCTGCTTATCAGCTAAATAAAATGATTAATGGTTATGACCCTGGTAAATTTTTGACAGTCATCTCTTGTGAGTATAACAAGGTTGTTATATGGAATGGAGGATTTTGATTGCATGTTGTCTTGTTAGTTGTGTCTTTGCTTTCACCTTGCTATCCAGGCATCTTCTCCATCTCTGGTTTGCAACTGAAAAGGCAGTTGTTAAAATGTTCATTATTAGATTTGTTCTTACTTGTTCTTACTCTGTGCAGACTGAAATAATGAATATAAGTTTCAGTGCAAGCTCTGTAATTTTTAATGTTATGTTTCCTTCAGTTTGAACTTGAACACTTGATCTGCAGTTGAAGGGCTCACAGAAGAATTTCAGGCCCGAGTATTATTTCCGTGGATTTTTAAGAATACCAAAGACATTATTTAATTTCTATTGAAATAATGTTTAAATTTGGGACAGGGAATGTATACTTAATTTGTTCATAAATCACATTTTGTTAATGGTGATGGTGGGAGAAGCAAAAAGAAAGGAGGCAGTGGGAGATTATACTTTGTAGAAGCATGGTTGAGGAGCGTAACAGAGGGTGCTCAGCTGAAAGGCATTTCTGAAGAAGAGTAAGGCAGACTGAAAGAAACGAGACTGAATCATGAAGGCACACTCATATGACTCAAGGGGAACATGGAGTATTTTTTGGTTTGTTGTGAGTCCAGCAAAGAAGGAATAAAAGTTTGGAAGAGCAGAAATCTTGAGAGAAAATAATTATGCTGAGTACTAGATTCTGCTTGAAATACAGCTTGCATTTATCTTTAGAGATGACAAGATTTTTAAAAAAAAAAAATAGTGTTATGGAGATGAAAGCTGAAGACTCAGAAATATGAAAATGTGAAATAAATTACACTAATTGAATCTTATTTTTCATTTCAGAGACTACTTTTAGTCCACATGTCAACCACAATTAGGTCCTCTAGAATCCAAGGACTTGCTTTTGAGGACACTCAACTTTGATCAGCTAGTAGCCAAGTGCCTTACTGTATGTAAATGGTTTCCAACTGGTGTGGAAAGTTAATCTCACTTTGCAGTTCTCAAAGGCAGTGCAGACTGCAGAAAATCTTAATGTACTTGAAACTGTGTGCATTTACTTCACTGGCCATAACACAATGTATGGCTGATCAGTCAATGTGTTTTGCAGTGCAGAAGGATGCCAGGTTACATTTAACTTAGTGTCCAACTTGTGACGATACTCAAATTTCAATTTTTACCTTGAAATTTGGGTTTAGTTCAGGACAACTGTTTTATATTTTCAAATTCTGATAGTTGTTTACATTTAAGTATTCGACGACTATCATTTCAAAGAATCACAGAATCATTAAGGTTGGAAAAAACCTTTAAGATCATCAAGTCCAACTATCAACCCAACACTACCATGCAGACTAAACCACCTCCCGAAGTGCCACGTCCACACGTTTTTTGAACACTTCCAATGACGGTGACTCCACCACCTCCCTGGGCAGCCTGTTCCAATGCCTGACCACTCTCTCTAGAAAAAAAGAATTTTTTCCTAATATCCAGTCTAAACCTCCCCTGGTGCAACTTGAGGCCATTTCCTCTCGTCTTATTGCTAGTTACTTGGGAGAAGAGACCAAGACCCACATCTTCAGGTAGGTGTAGAGAGCGATAGGGTCTCCCCTCAGCCTCCTCTTCTCCAGACTGAACAACCCCAGTTTCCTCAGCAGCTCCTCGTAAGACTTGTGCTCCAGATCCCTCACCAACTTTGTTACCCTTCTTTGGACCCGCTCAAGCACCTCAACGTCCTTCTTGTAGTGAGGGGCCCAAAACTGAACACAGTATTTTTATAGTTTTATGGTAATTTTACATTAATGGAAAGAATATACAAATATATAACTCTTATTTGTTATAAGAAAAATTAAGTTGTGTCTATTGTTCCGTTTCAATTATGATTCAGTTGAATTGAGAGGATCAGCTAAAATAAAGATACTTCTAACAATTTTAAATATATAATCTTTCACCCTAACAAGAAAATTGGGTAGCAATGTCATAGTCAAACTGCAGAAAAATAAATGAGTGAATAGATACATGTCAAATATTACGTATAGGTAAGTGAAGCAAATTAAGACAAATGTAGTTCAGTTGTCCATGTGCTGTCTCTGTTTTATTATGGTGAAGAATTACAGCACTTCTGCAGATTTATCCTGTATATCTAGACATGTTTTTCATGGCCTTTTTGGTGCTTCTGACTTTCCCTCCTGAATATATATATATTCTCTAAAATGCTTTTGAAATTGCACAGTACTAAGCCACCACCTGTAGTTTCCTTGTACTGTCACTTCGTATATTTCCATTATAGTCTGGTGCAAACAGTTAATATAAGGGAAATGCAGAATAAAACTGCCATTTTGCATGAGATGTTTGTATGGTTGGACATGATGAGCTAATTCAGGGAACTGTTAGTCATGCGATGCAGCTGTCATATGCAGAATCTCTCTTCCTAGACTTCCTAGACCTAATTGCAAGCTTCTCTGCTGGTCTTTTATGATCCAAGACTTCCATGTGCTGTTACAAGGCTCAGTATGGGGGATTCAGTTCTCTGTGAATCAACATCACATGTTTTGTGGAGATGTAAGAGATCTAACATACTATGCACCTCTTTCTTCCAACCTAGACCTTGCTGTTTGAAATTCTTTCCTTCTTAGCCCATGGTTTTGTTTTTTCTCCCCCACAATATACGTGGTTTGAAGGATATGCTTATTTACAAGTTGTTGCTGTATATGACTTCCCCATAAATCTAATAATGTCTTTGGATGATTGAACTTAGTCTTAGTGCTTGAAATTTGATGTAGTGGCAGTTGTTGCATTGGTCTGTACACCAGTAATGCTTAGTCCTTGGCAGTGGGATTAAATTATTATTAGCTGGTAAGAGCTTTTGGTAGAGTGACATGGTTTGGGTTTTTTTTTATTGCCTAGGACATTCACTCCACTTCCATAATGACCTTTTCCAACACTTGAGGTCTTGCACTGGTCTCTGTAGGAAAGAGCACTTAAACTAGGAGCCACAGTTACCTGTCTTCCCAGAGACTTACTTTCCAGAGAGGTCTTTCTGAAGCTCACCATGTGGAGGCAAAGATGCCCAGATGTTTCTGGAGCTGCTGCCATCACAGCTAGGAAGGAGGTTTGGAGGTCCACTCTGAATTTCATTAAATGCAGCGCAGAAAGCACAACTTCAGGGGGAGAGATAAGAAGCCACAGGTATTAATAAGAAGAAATTGTATTTAGATTCTTTCCTTTCAGTTTGTAAACTGTGTTTCTTTAGACATTATTCAATTGCATTATTATTGCATGACAGCAATACATAACGTTAAAATAGAATTAGGTAAGATTTTATTGTCTCCAAAAGAGCTGTTACTGATGTCCGTCTCAACATGAAGAAACAGAGAAGTTCCATCTGTGAACCATCCCAAACAATTCTTTCATTCATGTTTAAGAACCTGACTCATTTCTCCTTGTATTTCAGATTTGAAATGTGAACTGAAATGTGTCGCTGTAGATAACAAACAATAACAATGAACACTATAAATAATGTAGTTGGTAAGTCCCACAGATATGTTCATAGAAGCAAAGGTGATTCAAGGCTATGGAAGTTCAGATAACCTATAGGATTTATATATATATATAAAATCATCTTTAATTGGTTCAGTTAACTTCATAATATTGCCAAGAATAACTCTGGAAATGTTTTGTCACTTCTAAAGGAACGCTCCATTCCTCATTGCACAAACAATTGTACAAATGCATTTAATCCTTTGTTCACATGGTGGCTGGTTGTCAGTTGTGCCTTAGCTCTCTTTCAGATTCATAAGAAACTGCTTAGGGCATTCTACTCTGTCATTTACATGTCACTTTTATCCCTGCATTACTCTGAATACGTTATCTTTTTCTTCCCCCCCCCCCCCCAACAGTATTCCTTACAAGATGTTTCTATGTCCCTATTTATTACTTACCTAAAATGCAGTATGTCCATATATAAATGGTGCTAAGTTTCCACCTATTAATATACACAGATATACATTGCTTCTTGGCATGTGTTCTCAGAAAGATGCCTGCTATCCTACTTGCCTAATTGTCCACAAAATACAATTAGGTGTACAAAGAACAGACCAGATAAACAGTAACCAAAATGCTGAGCTATATCTAGAAGAGCGTTTGCTAAATTTCCTTCTTGTTATGTTTTGTATTGTATTCCAGGCATATACAGTGAATTGAGAAATGGGTTTTTTTGAAAGCTGTATAGATAGAAAAAATCCCACTAGTCTTATTTTACTTTTTTTTTACATATATGCAGGGCCATGTATTAAACTGTCTTTTCTACTTTTAAATGTTAACAGTCTATTCAATTAACAGTTCACAATTGCATAGCACAAAATTCTGCAAAGATATTAATAAATTAACACTAATTATTTAAGTATATTATCCATTGACTTCCAAATGACACACATGATGATGTCTAGTTCAATTATTTTATTAATGAATACAATAGTAAAACCAGCAAGGACAGGGTCGGAGCAATGTTTCTCTGAAGATGATGCCAGTCACCCAGTACAACTACAACGTGATGGCCAAATTGGTTTTCCCCTCCATTTGTGTTTATCTTCAGAAGAAAATAATCATGTTATTAACAACTAATACCTGCACCACAAGATTTCTGTTAACAGAGGTTATCAAAGCCAGGTGATACATGAGAGCTCCTTTATATTTCATAACCAGAAAAAATCTGAAACACATACAAAACATAGAATTCACCCAAAGAAGTTTACCTGCTACTTAAAATGGCATTGAATGGTCTCTCCACAGGCTGTGGGGGAGACTCTGCTCCGGGCCTGGCGCTCCTCCTCCCC
>NW_010534086.1:0-4924 GCF_000687285.1 Phaethon lepturus | reverse complement strand
CCTGTCCCTGCTTCCACTGCCTGTGTTTTTCCTTCTTGGTCATGCTGGTCTCTTGCCTTCCTTTCCTGATTTCTTACACCTGGGCATCGAGAGCTCTTGCACTCTATGGAAAGTCTCCTCAAAGATCTGCCAGCGCTGTTCCCTTGTCCCTGAGGGCCCAGGGGGTCCTATTGACTAACTCCCTGAAGAGATGACAGTTTGCTTTCCTAAAATTCAGGATCCTGAATTTGCTCTTAGCCTGCTCCATATCCCTCAGGACTGTGAACTCCACCAGGGTATGATCACTGCCTCCAATCCGGATGCCACTGATTAGACCACTTGCATTGTTGACCAACGGGTCCAGCATTACATCCCACCTGGTAGGGCTGCCTATTACCTGTCACAGGCAGTTACCCTCAATGCATTCCAGGAGTCTCCTGGATTGCCTACAGCTCACCATGCTAGGGTGTTCCAGCAGCTGTTGGGGTGGTTGAAGTCCCCCAGTAGGATAAGAGCCTGCAAACACTATGCAACTGGAGTTCTTACTTATCTATAGACTCTCCTTGATCAGGCAGCCTGTAGTAGACACCAACCACAAGGTTCCCTTTGTTCCCTCGGTCTCTGATTCTTACCCATAAGCTTTCCACCTGCTTGTGGCTATTCTTCAGAGACAGCTCTTAACAATCTATTCATTTCTTGACATAGAGGGTGACCCCTCCACTCCTTTCTCATCTGTCCCTTCTGAACAACTTGTAGCCATTGATAGCTTCACATCTGACTGTAGTTACGAAGGGCTGAGTATCACTTCCAGGCAGCTTAGTACTGGTGTTAGAAACAGGCTGGTGTTGTAATCCATTTAGACTCTATGGTGGTGCCTTATCCTAAGGAGTGGTATGAAACACTAATACTGTTTTAGGGATGGAGGAAAAGAAGTAACAGAAGACTGTGTATCAGCAACTGTCGTTCAAAAGCTTAAGGTAGAGTAGAAGTGGGAAACTAGCAGAAGACCAGATGGTTAAAACAGGTGAGTTTGTTCCTAGGAGAACTTCAGAGTAAATTTAACTGCAATTTATCTCTTAATCCCATGTGTGTTTGACAATGAAAGTATCTACCCAATGTACAAACACATTTTCAACTCCTTAGTTGTCTTGTAGAGCCATACAAATATAATTTTAGAGAAGCTCTGATGCATTCAAATCAGGTCACCACCACTTATTAATTAACAATCACACATCACCTTTTTTTTTTTGGGACCTTCCGGACATACTTTAAGTAAGATTCTTCCCTCCTGTCCGCTTCTGTTCTCCTCCTGCTCCTCCTCTGCATTCCTGTCTACAGCACAGTGTCATGTATTTTGGGATATATTTGTTTTTACCAGATTTTAGACATCTGGACCACGAAAACAATATATCTATGGAACATGTTGCTACATGTTCACAAGTGCCAATGAAAGAAGTGGTGGCACTTCAGTGTTTCTGTGCTTTCGGTGTCAAAATGCACTGTTCTTTCTCAGAGTCCATATCTTATCATTCTGATTGACTTAATTTCACAAGTATGAAATAGAAGTGTACTGTCCTTAACAAAGTGATAGAAGATGATTCCAAATACATTCATGACTTAAAGTGTTGTATGTTATCAATTTAATTTTACTTGTACATGGTCTCAAAGACCTTAATTTGCTTTTACAAGAAAAACTGACACAATCAGAACAGAGCAGCTACAGAAATAAAAATTGCATTCTTCACACAATAAAATCCTTCAGTAAAATCAACATGCATGAGTTAGAGTCAGCAGAATTATGTGTTTACATTCAGTAGTCAGACTCCCTTCACAGAAACATTTGCAAGTGTAGAACTGATCTCTACTGGTGGAGTCAAAACATGAGTATGTTTGAAAACATTTTTGACCGTGCAGTTGTTTGGATCCAGGAACATCCCTTGAGGCACTGACTGTGCATGAGCACTGGGCAATTTCTGTCCCCTCCAAACATCCTTTGCAAAAATGCTGATGAATATTTTCCTATCTTCCATGTAGCTATCACACAATGTGTAATATTTTGTATTGCTGTAAGCCAAAAAATTGAAACAGGGCGTGGAATAATTTCCTGTATTTTAATGATTTCATAAATACTCTTGCTCTGACCAACTTGAAGAACAGTTAGCATTTTTCAGAGAGAAATGTGAGTTGGATAGCTTTGCATCTACAGGGAAAGAAAACACCACACACAAAATCCTGCTTAAGATGCAGTTAGGTTGTTCACTATAGAGGAGAAGAGCTGTGTAGAGCAGCTACTGTGCAGTAAAATCCCAGCCTGGCACTCTAACTTTCCTGTGTAGATAACCCCCAAAACCATTCAGGCAGGTCAGTGAAGTGCCTGCTTTTATTGCCATTAATGTGAGTTACAGCTGTTTACAATTGCTGCAAGACAGTCTAAATGGAGAAAGAGAACATTAACAATGTTAAAGGATGATCCCACTATGAAATGTGTCTCTGCAAAAATGATACTTGAAGTTCAATGTCTGTCATGTTTTCTAAATTCTCAGTTCAAATATGTTTAGCTTAAAAACCAAAAGTTTATTCCATTTACCAGTCCTGTATATATAATTTTAAATTTGTAAGTGAGACTGCAACATCACTTGTGGTAAACATTCCACAAAAGAAATTCTTCTTACGTTTCTGTTCATGATGTGTGAATCAGAATACAGCCTCTGTGTGTATTCTCCTGTGTGAAAAGGAGTGGAAAAAAAACAACAGGAAGAATGTATCATTGTTGCTTATGTAAACAGACATGGCTTTTGTCTCTCACAAAAGCTAAATATTTATCAGTGATAGCCACTTTTTAAGAACAAAGCTTCTTAAATTCTTAGCTTGTTGTAAATTGCTGTGACAAATCCTATTTCATCTGTGCCTACATCAAACTCTGTATCCCACTCATATACAATCTGTTGAAACAAAAAATCAGCTGCTTTGAGTTCATTGAAAGACATTTCCTCAAAGTGCATCAGTCCAACTTTTCAGTTTAGAACTCGGACAGTTGATAGTAGGGCTAAGTGTTGCAACTTGTCTTGCAGGAGAGATAGATAGGACCATTTATAGCTGGTTTTGAAAATCGGAAAAATTAAGCTCTTTCTTTGATAAATAAATTTCCTGGTTTTTTTTCTTTAAGGAAAAAAAACCCTGTTTCACCAAAAAAACCTCTTCATCAAATTGTTCATGAAGGATCCTGATTTTTTTTTAACATACGTTGTTAGTCAGACTGAATCTTAATGTCATGAACAGCAGAGGAAGATTTAGAGATGATGACTGTGGAGTCAGCAGGATAACAGAAAAAGAAGGAGAATGTATACATCGAGTTGCTGAGTGTCACCCTATTATCTGCTTTATTTTCGTTTTGGTTTCAGAGCAATGAAAAACACCAACACTTCATAGGGTTTCATCTTCCCCCCCTCTAACTGACAGCAACAGAAGAGTCTGAACTGGGAAACAGTATGTGATTCTGATGAAGAGAAATGAGAAGACAAAATTGACAAAAAGAAAGTACCTTTCACAGGTAAGGCTTCAAGATGACCACAGAATGAAAGTCAGGCTACAGTAGTGTCTAGATGTAATAAACACAAGTAAAAGCAGCATTTATAGCGGTGACACCAGCTTTACTTTTTAACGGAACAATATATGCTGATGTAGCCATTACCTTTCTCCTGTGCTGCTAATATCAGGAAGAGACAGATTGTGTGAGCAGGTTATGAAAGGGAAATAATGGTAAAATATGCTGCTGACTCCTATTAGGTGTAAAAGATAATGACCTCTGCTGACGGACAGGCAGAGAAGCTACCAGGCCTGATAAATGACCAGGGCTGCCTCTGGATTTTTTGTATAAACTTGCATGCCTGCTTGCTAAGAATGTGTTACACTTGACACAGGAGTAAAAAGAATGGAAAACTGTTTATTTGCATATAGGAGGTTTAAAGGAGAGGTAATTTCTTCTTTTTTTTTTTTTTTTTTTTTTTAACCTTTTAATCTTGACAAGAATCCCTTTGGAGGGAGACAGTCAGAAGTTAAAGAAAGCAGGACAACAAATTCCACTTTTGCTAACATGCCTAGAAAAATGTATCAGGACATCCAATGTGATTTTTTGCTGAAAATAAAAAAATTGATTCAAAACTGATCTTGCTGTCTTTTGCTTTATAGGGTTTTTGCAAATATTTTAAGTGATGAGTTTGTTAGCTAGGAAGCTTGAAAAATTGAATTTTAGTGTTTTTTTATAGTGCTGGCTGGAAGCAAATTTGAAACTTTTGAGACTATGTAATCAAACAAAAAGTCTGAGGTTATTATTGTCCTGCCTTCAAAAAAAAAGATAATATATGTTCCGATCTGCAATAGGAACATATATATATGTTATATATGCATATAACATATGCTCTCAGTTAAAGTTGACAATCTCTGTTTGCATTTGAATATTAGATATTTCAAGTGTTACAATCTGCACCCCTGGAACTCTTTGTTGGCATCATCTTCTGGGTAACTCAAAATAAATAATATTTGAGAAAAACATACATTTCTCATAGACATTTTAGGAAGATAATGCATATAATTGTAATAATCATGGATGAGTTTCTTCAATATGAATTATCAAATTGGAAGTGCTAGTCATGGATAATATAAAAGCTCCATTGTTTGCAGCTAAGGAAAGTTTGAAACTAGGACTTTGGCCACTGGAGAGGTTTCTTGCTTCTTGCCTTACAGTTTGTTAGCTGTTGTCTGAAACAGATTATTATAATCTAATAGACATGTGGAAGTTGGGAATAGGAGGGGACACGACATGGTCTTTGACAGTTTCTAATTGCTTTACTGGAAGTTTGTTAGGGAACATTGTTGGTCATATTACTGAGTTAAAGTTTTCCCAAAAAAGATTATTATTTATGTTATGTTATGTTATGTTATGTTA
>NW_010534085.1:0-3315 GCF_000687285.1 Phaethon lepturus | reverse complement strand
ACCAGTTGCAGGAGAAAGATGGACTTCACAAGTCTATGAAACCAGTTGCAGGAGAAAGATGGACTTCACAAGTCTATGAAAGTTACATTCCGAAGCCGTTTATTGTCTTGTCTGACTCCAATATATATCATAATTTTTGTTTAGTCACCGCGCACACACTCATGATTGGTTACAGCTTGTTGCACACATTATTGCAATTGGCTATATATATATATATAAATATCATGCGCTGTCCACACGCCTCTCACACAGTCAGGATTCGTTGCCTGCAGGTGTCCATGCGCTCCTTTGCTTCCTCTTAGTTGTTTACCACAGCTCCTTCTCCTCAAGGCCGAGCTGTTCATATATCCAGCTGTTTACCAGCTTCTCAATGCCACAGCTCCTTCTCCTTAAGGTTGAGCACATGCAGAGTGATCCCAACAGAGGACCTCCTCCATCCACCTGCAGCCCATGGAGGACCCTACACCAGAGCAGGAGGATGCATCTGAAGGGCACTGTGATCTCATGGAAAACCTCATTGGAGCAAGATCTTGGCAGGACTTGTAGACCTGTGGATAGAGGACCTCATGCTGGAACAGGTTTGCTAGCAGGACTTGTGACGTCGTGGGGGACACATGCTGGAGCAGTCTGTTCCTGAAGGACTGTCTCCCATGGGAGGGACCCCACGAGGAGTCCTCCCCCTGAGGAGGAAGGATTGGCAGAGACAACACGTGATGAACTCCCCACAACCCCTATTCCCCAGCCCCCTCTGTCGCTAGAGTGGAGGAGGTACAGAAAATTGGGACTAAAGTTAAGCCTGAGAAGAAGGGAGGGGTGGGGGAAAGGTGTTTTTAAGATGTGGCTTTATTTCTCCTTATCCTACTCTGACTTGATTGGTAATAAATTAAATTAATTTTTTTCCACAAGTTGAGTCTGTTTTGTCTGTGGTCGTAATTGATGAGTGATCTTTCCCTGTCCTTATCTCGACTCACAAGCTTTTCATTATATTTTTCTCTCCCCTGTTTAGCTGAGGAAGGGGAGTGATGGAGAGGCTTTGGTAGGACCCTGGCATCCAGTCAAGGTCAACCTATGGCAGTCCTTTTTGGTGCCCAATGTGGGGTTCGAAGGCTTCGAGATAACAACAGATTTGATTGTAATATGCTAGATTGAATTTATAACTATTATTAATAGCTGTTTAGCTATTAATTGGCAGACTCCTGTGCTTGCCATGGGGCTTGCCTTATCGTGTATTAGTCTAGTGCTCGTTAGTGGCTGCTTTTTGCTTTTGCTGCTTTCAGCACTGCTGTACTGCTGACCATCTGACTCTGCTGTGCCTAGGAACGTTTTGATAACAGCAATGGCAATGTGCCTGGGCTGGCAGATGACCAGGTCATCACTGCTATTTCTGTGCTGCTGTACTTGACAGATTGGAACTCCAGTGTGAACTCAGATTAAAGGGACTGTGACCTGTGGATGAGTCTACGTGGGAGCAGGACAACTTGAAGCTGTGGTTATGTCTGTGTCATAGCATGTATACCTCTTAAGGGATTATGGCCCAAGGGTAAGTCTATACTTATGGAGAAGGTACATTTCAAAGTATCTGTGGCTGTGGATAAGTTCATGCTGCAGCAGTTATACGCTGAACCACCAGTGGCTGTGCATGAGGTCATGCTGGAGCACCTCAAAGCATGTGGCCATGGATAAGACCTTGACAGAGCAGGTACACCCTTGGTGGGACTGGAGCCATGGGTGAGGCCATGTTGGAGCAGGTTTACCTCTGAAGGGTCCTGTGGCCATGGGTAAAGCCGTGCTGGAGCAAGTATATCTCTGAAGGCATTGTGACCCATGGACAAGGCCACACTGGAACAGGTGCACCTCAGGTGACTGTGGCTATAGATAAGGCCATGCCCCAGCAGGTATAGCCCTGAAGAGAGTGTGTCTCATAGATAAGGTTCCACTTGGAACAGGTACACCCCTAAGGGACTGCAGTCTGTGGATAAGTCCAAGCCGGAGCAGGGGCAAGGGGAGGAGTTCCTAGAATGTTAAACCCTATGTTCTGGTCCAAAGGGACCAGGGGTGCAGATTGTATTGGAAATACCTTTAAATTGTTGTAACCTGGGATTTGAATTACATGTTGTTGGAATTACTCTAACAGGAACCATCTGAACCAATGAAGGAGAAACGTTACAAGAAGCAGTGCAAGTGCAACAGCGACCAGACCTGAGATGGCATTGGTGCCCCAGTAACCCCAAGCAACACACCATTTTGCCTGTGTTGAGTGACCACCATAACAGATAGAGCCCAAAGTCATGGACTAAATGAGCTCAGTGGACATTTTGTGGACATTTATGGACATTTTATGGATATTTTACAAGGGTTGTCCATAAACTAATATCTGTGTATTATATGAAAGAATGGGAAGTGTGGTGGTGGGTAATGAAAATGTACTGGATAGCATGGTATCTGAGCAATGATGTAAATGTTATGCAATCAGGGATGGAGAATGTGCTGGCTTTGTCTGGGATACAGTTAATTTTCTTCATAGTTGCTAACATGGGACCATATTTTGGATTTGTGCTTGGTAATATAGAGGTATTTTTGTTATTGCTGAGCAGCGCTTACACAAAGTCAAGCGTGGAGTAACAGGGCACGGACTCTGGCGGGGTTTCAGGCCAAAGACCTTTATTGCTACAAGTGTCCGCTTTTTATGCAGTTACAGCTCTTTCACGCACCACAAAATACGTCCTGGTTGGTTACCACACACAGTCCACGCACTTCTCCACAGTCAGGATTCACTGCCTGCAGGTGTCCACGCGCTCCTTTACTTCCTCTTAGTTGTTTACCACAGCTCCTTCTCCTCAAGGCCGAGCCATGCAGATGTCCAGCTGTTTACCAGCTTCTCAGTGCCACAGCTCCTTCTCCTTAAGGTCGAGCTGTGCAGATCAATGCCATAGCTCCTTCTCCTTAAGGTCGAGCCATGCAGGGTGATCCCAATATCTCCCCCTTTTTGTTTATCTATAAACAAAACTTAATGGATCATTCGCAACCCGAGGACTGTGAGGAAGATGGACCACATGTACATTTGCGCCAAACGCAGCCCAGCAGTCGGTAGGTGCCAGCTTTACGTGGGCATCCCCACAGAGGCAACGGTGGCCTTGCCATACACTGGCCCACTGCCCTTCGGGAAATCCCGGTATTTACACATTTGCAGAGGAATGAGTTTCGGCACACGTGGCCTGCGAGTGTCGGAACTCACCTCGGTTGTCACCTTTTAACACAGGGAGCCTATGACACATGCGCCCGCTGGCCAGACGTGCTACACGTGCCACAGCCACC
>NW_010534084.1:58642-74733 GCF_000687285.1 Phaethon lepturus | reverse complement strand
TTATTTTATATACTAATATAACTTAGTATACATTTACATATCTATATACATACATAAAATTACATACTAATCCCAGATTCCCGGCCGGTGAAGGCTTGTGCCGAATATGAGGGTTTCATAACACATGACTGGGAACGTCTCCCTTATTTTTTCTTCCTGAGATTTGCACTATTTTTAAGCATCAGGTCTGTTCCTTTTTATCGTACAGCTTTTGCATTATATGTGGGAAAAAGTATTACCTGCTCTTGTAGAGAGCGCTTCTGCTAGCACATTGTGCTCTAGAATTGATATGACAACAATCAGCTTTGTGAAGACAACAGCAGACTCATCTGTGTCTTCCAGTACCATTACTCCTTCCAGATTAATTACTTATCTACTGCAAATGGCTGCACAACAGCTGAAGACAAAGCTTCGGACCTGAAAACGTTTTTCTTGCTTTCCTGTATCTTGTTGATACAGTGTGATATTTGTAACACTGCATTACATGACAAACTTTAATACTGCAGCTGCCTGTCTCCGAACAAAACCTTTTTCTGGTTTACTCAGAGTTCATTTCCGCTCTGCAGTTCTATTTATACAACCATCTTCTGCTGATATGTAAACTGGTTCTCATTGACTTTCTTGTCATACGCCCACCTGCTCAGCATGCTTAAAGAACAGTTCAGTTTTGCTGGCCATGCCGATATTTCTCCTAAATCCCGTTTGAAGGGCATTTCAGAATGTCTTACCTTTGTTTTCTATAAAGTAGCAGTAGAAATATTTGGAAAAGTATTCTAGCAAATTTTCAATGCTTTCAATTAACCGTTTCTGACAGAGAGATTCCAGTGAGTCTCCCTAGATATGTTTCTGTATGCAATTATAGTCCAACAAGGAATCCTGTTTTACTTTTTTGAGCATGGTTTTTTCGTATTTTATGTCTGTGCTGCTTCATATGATGGTGTACTATGGACTCGGTGCAGTAGAACTAAGTTTTATGCTGTTCCCATGTTTCTAAACTCTGCCCAGGAATTCAGCACTTTGAAAGGATAGATTTGAAATTACGTATCACTAAACCACTTTTTATATCCTAACTAAGGGATGGCAAATATAGTAAAACCTCTATGATCCATACATTGGGCATATTGAATGTTGCAACAATACGTTAGCAAGCCTTAATCAGAGGAACATCAACTTTGTAACGTATCCCTCTGGTTCTCCTTTTACAAGTATCACACCCACATTCCTCATGAATGCATTATTTATGATCTCAGCCTAAGTCCTCTCCTCTAGTAATTATGCAACCAGCAAACACTCATACCACGAACAGATCTTCACTAATCTCGTTAAAGTTTCTTTTTTACGTTAGCTGATCTTTCAATTTCTACCTTTTTAAAGATCCAAGTATCTCCCTCCTTCTAAGGTAAACTGCTTGTGTCACCAGAAGCTGCTCAGAATTTCATTGAGAGGCATGACACGCATGTTTCGGTCATCTCATGCACTTGGCATTTTACATTTTATCCCACTGTATCTTCAGCCGCTGGTTAATATACCTTATTTATTATGTAAGATGCTCCAAAGAGGGAAGCATTACAGCTGTCAGAATTAAAAATAAAATTATATATTACACAGTTATATTATTGACAATACATTTTAGATATTTTTATTCCTTCCTCCTATTTAATGTCTCAGTAACTCAGTCCTGCCCAGCTGCACAGGCAAGTAAAATGTACACTCATACCTTTATTTTCCTCTGTAACCTTCGTTCTATCTGGCTTAGATTGAGAATGTTTCCAAATACTCTGGATAATTGCATTTCCTATCATCTTCCACGCCAAGGGCTGGCCTAGCTACTTGAGTAAGACACAGCCAAAGACTGTATGCTAGTTCCTCTTTTCCATAAAAATTGGGGTCCCCAGGTAGAAAGTGCACTGTGACAATGAATCAGTGGGGACTTTAGGATGTCTCTCCCTCCTTTTCTGGCAGACATTTGGAGGGAAGCCTTGTTCGTTCATAGGGCAGAGCAGCCAGATTTCCAAACTGTTTTTCTGAGGGCCTCTATTTTTCTTTTATGTCTTTTCTTTACCCTCTGTTTTACCTTTCCTCTCTCTGCCTTCAGATAAAAAATTCCAGCCTCACTTACACTCACTTACTTACACCCTGATTGCTTTCTCTCACAGCATCTATATTCCACAGGGATCTCACATTACATTTTCCTGTGCTACCACCCCTTTCCCATCCTTTCAGATCAGGACGTCAGAATCAAAACTGGCTGGAACGCCTCAAGTTTGTCAGTTCAAGGGAAAAAGACCAATTTATGAATAATTTCCAATTCTGAAATGAAAGGCTGGTGATTAAAGCAGTACAGAGATACCAAACAGCAAATTTCAGTAGATTTCGGGTATAGGCAAGAAGCAGATTTCTCTTCAGGACTTACAGGTTATATTATAAATGACTGAAGGCAGGGAGTTCATACCTGAGGGCCTCTCACTCTTTGTCCATAGAGAATACCCAGGGAAGGCATCTTCAAAGGCTTTTTTTTCCACAGAGATGTGTACTGTGGCATCAGCTTCAATAAATGCTATGATTTGATCTGTCCTTTCTGTACTTGAAAGTACAAGCACAAGGTTTTGCATCTACAAAACTTTTCTTCTCCAGTTCTTTCTGGCTGTCATTCATGGAAAAGCCAAATGTAAGGGTACAGATTAAATATACACTTTATCGAGACCACTGACAGCACAAACAGACTGGGGAGGAAGTGCCAGGAATCAGGCTCCAAAAAATAAGCTAGATCTGCTCCTTATGTTAACGTCTCCAGATGGGTGGACACTGTCACCGTGGCTGCTTGCAGCCTCTGCAATGTTATGAAGTATTTTGCACAAAGCTGCTGGTGTGAAAGCTCGTATGTTAATTGGGAAATCACCTTCCTGTGTCTATTTATATGTATACAGATCCCTTCCTTTCCCTTTTTTTTCCCTTTTTTTGTTTGTTTATGAAAGCTTCATAATAACTATTGATGCTGGTTCTTTAGCTGGTGTAAATCAACAAAGATAAGGCCATCACTGCCACCTGAGGAGGCCGTGCTTCCCTCTTTTCTCACTGAAAGAGGGAGAAGAAGTGGGGAGCAAAAGAGGGAAGAGAGACCCAGGGTCTAAACAGATTTCCCGGATCTGTCTAGACCTAATCCCTGCCTGTAGCTTTCTGATGTGTGGGGGTCACTGGAGGGAACCTGTCCTGTCCACAGGACTGGGCAGCATGAGCTTTTACTGGTTAAGGAGTGGACTGTAAATCAGACACTGTCTTCTGAAGTACAGCTGTCTAGCTAACCTGAAGTCAGCTGCTGCTCATGTAAGTATGATATACATTTAGACGTCCCCTGAAAGTTACTGAAGATATGTATGTATAAGAATCAGCAGCCATTCCATGCAATACAGTATGCTCATTGAACATAGTTTAAATATAGGTTTAATTCAGTGCATTTTTGCATAGTTTTGTAAATACATTTCTCTATCCATCCCTGTGAGTTAGTAAAAGTTTGAAGATGTATTTCTGTGACTTGTGCTTTTCCATTCTTCAAGAGGTAAGGTACTAAGGAGGATGTCCTGACCTTGCTGAATTCAATTATAAAGGCTATTCTCTCCACCAGGGTCACTATTTCACCTGGGTGTTTATTTTGTTTTCTAAAGGTCGCCTTTGACAACAGTGTATTGACACAGTATATTTTGAGGCTATCAAAACAGTGGCTTTGAGAAAGAGCTGCTTAACTACTGGATAATAACCTCCCCAACTAACATCCTATGTGGAACAGTTTTTTACAGAAGTTTTAGCTGTAGAAATATTTTGGTGGAAGTTTCCTGTCAAGCAAAGTGTTCTTAACAAGAAAAGAAAAGAAAAATACAAAAGAACTGAAGGCTGCAATTTTAGAAAACTGCATTCTCTAATTTTTACAGCATGTAAAATAATTTCACAGACTAGGGAATTATTTTTCTCTTCTTCCTTTAAAAAAAAAAAGAAAAAAAAGAAAAGACTGTTGTAAGACTAAGGGTAATCCCCAGTGGGCTTGACATTTTTCCAGAAGAAATTAAGAGCAGAATTCATCAAACATTAATGTTAAGAAGTCAAAAATTCTGGAATGTTTGTCCAAAGTCCCAAGACCCTGAGCAAACACTGTCATCCTGCCGGGCTCCAGCCGAAAATCAGAGCCAAAATAAACAGAGGCAGAAACTCCATCTGACTGATCCTGTGGAAACAGCTGTAACCACTTAGGTGGAAAACCACCTCAAATTCTTCTCCCAGAAAATACTGATGACATGGGAGATGGTGAGCAGGAAAGCCCTGTCAGGGTCTCTCTTCAGCTGTGGTCAGGAAAATATTTTCTTTTGCCACAACTGTAAATAGAAGGGTTCAACCCTGGTCACAATAAAATGCAACCACATAAATGTTGAATGTCTTCTTTTTCTTGTCCTTTTCTCCTGTGTATTTCTTAATGTTTGATCTTAAGATCCTTGCCACAAAGGTCCTATCTGCAAGAAAAGCTCTTCTTCCATAGGAAACCTGTGCTTGTATCCAAAAGTGTAATATGATGAGGCTCTAGTGCTTGTGTTGAGATCGTGATTTACAAAGTTGTCTGAAACATACTCACTTCTTCACTTGCTGAAATGAAGCCAGCATTCAGACTAAACACCTTCTGTTCAGTCTTTTTCTTATTATTCTCTTTAGAGGGCTTTTGTCAAGTGCTATTTGGCAGAAAAAACAGGAAGCATGTTGGAAAAAATAGCAAACATAAACAAAGCTGAAGGAGAAAGAACTCCAACTTGAGTTGTCCAAGCACATGGCATCCCCAAAGAATCTGACAGGTAGAGGAAGGAGAGAGGATGAAATGGGAACAATTGGGGGGCTAACAAGAAAGAAAACTGGATAGCTGCCTTCATGCTTCCTTTTTATGTAAAATAATGCTTGAGCTTACAGGATCTTTAAGGTGGAATAGTTAGCAGTGCAGGAACACAGTCTGCTTTCACATTTTATTCATTGCCAAAGGCAATAATTCTGGATTCCCTATTTTTATAGGAAGGCAGTGTTCATTTTCCTGAAATTTCCACTCTGATCCAGGAATTATATTTAGTTTTAACCCATGAGCAAGCTTAGTACAAATGCATGGATGGTGACACTTTTAGATGTTGCTAACATGGAAAAATCATTACCGTTTCTTGTCCTCTGTGTCTTCCCACATTCATCAAGACTGTGACCTACCTGCTTAACTGTAATTCCTTTCATCTGTTTTTCTTGTACTTCAGTATTTTCATTCTTTCTGATATAAGTCAATGTACAAGAGTGGCATTGGTTTTCCTGCCAAGACATGTTTTCAGGGAAGAGTTTTCATGCAGGAAGTAGGAAGCTGAAGGATCTTATTTGTTTTGATCAGTATGGATGGATCTGCTAGAGCAACTTCATTTATTTCATGGATTAAACTTTGCAAAATAAATGTTAAGATCAAGTGAATTTTTTTTCCTACTTGAGCATTTCCACAGATGAATGAAAAAGACGACTATCATTCCTGTCTGGATGGCACTGTTTAAGAAATGCTGGCACCATCAAAACATTGTGAGTATTTGTGAAGGCTATGCTGCATATCAAATGAGATTTATAGACTTTTGCTTGTGTAAGTCAATGTTTATTCATATATTCTGTATATATATACATACTCTGAATTTTAACTGTTTTATAATATGTTAAAAATAAATGACCTCTTACAAGCTTCTGCAAAATTAAGCAAGAGTTATAACAGGCCTCAAACTTGTAACATTTCCTTATTTTTGACAAGTCAGACTGCACAGCTTTTTCTATCATTATTACATAGCATACTTTGAACTACCCTCCTTTCCCCTAAGTGTGCCCTCTGCCTCCCCATCATTTTTATGTTCACAGATCCTGATCCTTCTTGCAGTAGATCCCCATACATAGTAGCCAGGAACTGTTTGTGTGACAACTTGAAGTTGCAATGGGCATATTTTTGTGTGTATCATTCAAAAAAGACGCAAAGATATGCAATAGAGCTACCCTTCTACTCCCAGTGCAGTAGAGATCCTTCAGGGACGTATCTACTTGAGATATTGCTTGAAATCCTCTTTGAGTCTTTGGTAGGAACAACTTTGATTTTGCTCCTTATAGAAGATATAAACCAGAGAAACAGCCCACAGAATGAAGGCTGATATAGGTATTTGCTACTTTACAAACAAAACTTTCATAACTAAATGGATTCAGGTTTCCGTGTTTTGCAAATGTCACAGTTAGCACATGCAGGAGGTATGAGCTGAGGAAAAGCACAGTGGTCAGCAGAGAAACAACTCCGTATTTCCCAGATCTGAAATCATTCCAATTGGGAAGGGGTAAAAAAGAGCAGAGATAGTGTGGTGGTGGAGACAGAAGGGCGGTGGTTTGGAGAAGGAATCTGCAGAAACCCTGTGACTGACTGACTAATGCTACCTTGACTGCTGATGCCAAGATGATGTAAGCTGAAACGACAGAAAGAAGATTCCGTTATTATTATATGTATCCTTTTTCCACAGCTGCAGCTGGATGAGAGCCCAGGAGCCCAGAGAGGCCAACAAAACCCCTTCCTCAGAATAACAACATAACAAGAACATCTGCTGCAGCTATAAGGTCAGAAAAGTAAGGTCCACAGTGGGCTGTACCACAGATGACACCTTTCTTTGGACAGAAGGTCCCTGGACTCAAATCTGATAATGGCATGTGATCTTTCTTGTGAGCCTCAGAGGAGAGGAGCAGGTGCGATCTCTCAGTTTCATAACAACGAAGTTGTCTTCAGGCTGCCTCTGCAGAGCCGGGAAGGTTGTGATGGGGAATGCCTCTCCGCCTGGAGCCCGCCCTTTGCTGCTTGTTAAGATTCCCAACAGATACAGTAGCAGGTCGCAGCAGCCAGAGGATGAGCATGGGATAGATACAGAGAAGCCAAGGAATCTCTTGCAAGGCAGATTTGGACAAAGTTGCGCAGCCAAGCTAGCTGCAGCAAATCCAGCAAGCAGGTAAGCAGAGAAAATAATGGAAGTCTGCTTTAGTGTTGGATTTTTGGCACTCCAAGCAAGGCTGCACTCTGAAATGCTGGAGGGGAAAGTCTAGCTGAAAGGCAACTCTCTCTGTTCACATTGTCATGGGTTGCAGCTCCCTCTGTGACCCCTCAGCTCTTCTTGCAGTCTGAAACCAGTTCTCCAAGGATCACGGTCCAGTCTAAGTCAATCTGTTCTCTAATAGTTTCTTTGGCATTCATCACAGCACATGAACATGAAGAGCATCTGTCTAGAGACTAGTATGACTGGAGGAGCAGCTGTGCAGTTCCTCTGCCTATGTGCTTAATGACCTCCTGTGAGGGTTCGTGGTTCAAAATGGTAAAGATTTTGGAGTGTGGGCTTTAGAAAAACCTTAAAAAGAGATACTAGTGTTGAATAATAGTGTCAGTTAAATATCAGTTGTCATTTTGAGCAAAAAATATTTCAATACTTGTGTCTTTTGAAGTCAATTAAAATGACTAGTTATAAAAATAGGTTCCATTACACTGGATTGCACAAACCCCTTCTCGTTAACATTGTGATCAGACAGCAATATGAGAATTTCCAACGGAAAAATTATGAGCCATGGTTAATTCCCATTGCCCCTGTGCAGAAAAGGGGTAATACTCTTTCACCCGTTGCACTTGTCTAATATTTTGAGAAGTGCTTCTATTATGTACCATTGTTGACCAGTCCATCAATGTCTACCACGACCCAGCACTAGGTACTGACTAATCTGGCTGCTTCAGGTAACAGCGTGATTGGTTATCCAATAAGAACTTTTTGCCTCTCATGCTACATATCTATCCAGGAGCAGTAATGGCTAAAAACATTACCACTAATTAATACTGAGCCAGATGGTTGGTCTATAGGATATAATTGGAGTTCTCAGGCCAGCTTGTAGTAGACTATTGCCCACATCATGAAAAATAAACAAATAAATCCATAAACACATGGTGATATCATCCTTGTTGGAAACGACGGTGGGGATGCCAAAGGCAAAATAGCTGGGAGTGCTGAAATATTCTCTCATCACGGCATAGGAGGATGTAGGCAGTCTGTGGATTTGACATAATGATGGTTATGCTTTTCTCTCAACAGAAGATGGATGGAGAAATATAAGCCTGTCAGCTCAATACTGTTCATCAGCATGAAATTTCCTATTAGAAGAAAACAACAAATTAATCTTTAATTTTTGAAAAGGCAAGAGCCTTTTGGTTTTTCCAAGCCATCTGCTCCAGTCCCCTGCTACAAGGACTTAGCTGGTAACATACAGCCCTGAGGGTGAGATCCTAATCATTAAAAACACAAGATGTGCCAGCAGCCTCCTCAAAAACCTGACTCTTGGTATTCTGTGTATTAACCTCCCCAAGCCATCCTGAGATTTGTTTATTGGCTTCTGTGATCTACTCACCTAGTGTGAGTGGGCACAGTGCCACGGTAGCAGGTGGACTAGGGCATAGATTTACCAGTGGACATGTGGGTTTGTGGAAACTAAGGAGGATTGTCTTTCCATGCAGGAGTATTGATTTATGCTTTGTGAAAAATATCCATATAGGATAAAGAAGAAGATACATCACCCCTACTCCTGCTTAAAACTGGAATGATTCACATCAAAATCTCCAAAACACAACATTTTCACTTTTTTATTCCTCTGTATGACTGTGATTTATAACAGAACCCTTACTTGGTAATGTACATTAATGGGTTTTATGGTGGTTTTTTTTTTTTAACCTGAAGAATTAATGAATTCTTGCCTCATTATCCATTTGTTCCTAGCATTAAAAGAAGGTGTTATGTTAAAAGGAGAAATGTTAGCTAGAAATAATTTCACCAAATCATATTACCTTCAAAAGTAATTTTTAGTGGTGTTTATTCAGGGTAGAAAGCAGGGTTAGGTAGCAAAATGCCTGCATTTCTTGCAAGAGGGAGAAGGGAGGGGGAAATCTAGTGCCCTTGAACTAAGTCCCTGAATTCAAAGGAGAAAAGCAGATCTTAGAGGAAGAACTAGTACACTAGCAACTGGGAATGGTAGGCACTCATATGTATTTT
Source organism: Phaethon lepturus (assembly GCF_000687285.1). Taxonomy (NCBI): domain Eukaryota; kingdom Metazoa; phylum Chordata; class Aves; order Phaethontiformes; family Phaethontidae; genus Phaethon; species Phaethon lepturus. The sequence continues at coordinate 65,641 of NW_010534084.1, read as the reverse complement.
GAAATATAGGTGACCTTATGGCCATCTAATAGATCAAGGATGGTTTTATTTTGAGAAAAAGATAGCATTATCTCCTGCCATTCTTCTAGTAATCTTCTAGTTACGTTGTTTGCCCTGGGGCAGAAAGCTGGCTTTAAGCTATACTTGAACCTCTGTGTGTGTATGTGTGGAGGAGGGAAGATTAAGGTGTATCTTACACATGAACTGCAATTTATGAATCTCTGGATGCTAGAAATGAAAGAAGGGTGTACCCCCCACACTTCTTGGTGAAGCTGGACCCTCATGCCTTCATGGACAACAAGCCATGGAGCAGCCCATGACCCATGGAGGATTCGGGCTCCCACTTCTTCTTTCTACTGCAGGCATGTACTATCCTACAAGTGAACAAGGAAAGGAGCCAGAAACAGTTCTCCCCTCTGCTAGCTGAGTCCTCTAACTTGTAGGATAGATTTGGTTACCTTCTTTTCTTATTTTCCTTCCACATACATGACTCCTGTGTTGCTGACTGCAGGACAAGTGGGGAGACTGAGTGCTCTGCCAGGATTGCTCAGGACCCAGTGATCTGTTTGCTTTCCTGAGATGCTTGTTCACGGGCACTCATGTGAGTAAAAACCTAGAATGTGATTCCACACTTCTTGGCCCAGTGATCCCACCAGCATTTGGTTTTGTGAAAGGTTTCCCTCTCTAGTGGATAGAAATCAGTTTCTGCATGCTCCTTGACATGAACGAGTTCCTAAACTGATGACTCAGGAGGCTTTCTGGTGAAGAGAGGCAGTGTTCAAGGAGTTCAAGCACCTAGGGTGTTAAGAGGCCTACAAAGGAGCAGGACTGCATGGGTGTAAGGTGGTACCTGGACTCAGTCCTTGTCCTCTGCTTAAGATCTCAACAGAGAAACCTTCAAACAGCTTTCTTTGCAGAGCTGGGTTGATAACTGTCATCCTTCCTCTTCCCAGGGGAGATGTGACCTCACCTGCCTGTACTTTGAGCTGACTTGTCCTTGAACGAAAGTGTTTGAGGATCACCTGGGATGTAAAACTGTGATGTGGTGGCATGTTTACATGTAGGTCTTTTGAACGTATGGTATTTCAGCAATGGATAAGAATAGATGGTAGAACACAGACAGTTTGCTTCACATTTCCCATCCCTTACAGGATGGCTTCCCTTGCCCAAGCCAGAGGCATTTGTGGCACCACTCTAGGTTTCTGAAATGAGCACACAAGGCAACAAAGGCTGGATGATATCACAGAAATTCTGTGATACTGACCTAACAATGTCCTGGGCAATACTGTGAAATTCTGGGCAGAAGCATGGTATTGAGACATTCCTAGTTTGTTGGGTGATCAGACTCTTGTAGTAGCAGAAACTTTTTGCTGGGATTTGACACAACTAAGTTTTGCAGAGGATCATGGTGAACAGAAAAGCACTCTGTGTTTTACTAACTCTTCCTTTTCCTCTCAGGCAAATTTCAGACGATGCTGGAAGATGACTTTTTTTCCTCAGTTTATGATGTTCTAAAGAAAACTACTTCTATCCATGATCCATTTTTCTGGTATTAAGTATCTGGAAAAAAGTTACAAAGTTCCACAGTGCCAGTAAAAGGAAGCTGCCATGCTATGTTAGAAACCGAAGGAGAACTGAAGTTATTGTTAAGTGGCAAAAAGATGTCTGTCAAAACTAATTCTCGAAGTAGTTAAGGATCATTTTCCAAGGGAGAACATTTCCATACAGTCAAAGCACATCAACATGAAAACTTAAAAAATAGCAACCGTCTGTGCAACATCCTTAGCACGTGCTTAAGTGTCAGAGGAAACATATGAGATCTTGCAGCAGTAAGCCATTGAGTTCTATTTTTTCCTATTTTTTTCCATACAGCATCAGTAGCATTTTAACAGGTCTTTTGAATTCTTACCATCTTTTGTCTAAAAACACCTGCATCACAGGAGCATTCATTCTTCACACTTACAGGAATGTTTTATGTTTATATAAATTACCACAGATGTGCACACATTTGTATCCTAAAATCTGTGTAGTTATGGCAGAGTGGAAACCAGCTGAAAACTCAAACTTAAAGAATACTGATGTGGGCAAAACCCCATTTCTTGCAAATTGTGTATATTCATTGGCACTATATCTCTAAATAGTACTGAACTGATATTTTCTCACTTTGTACCCAGAGATATGTTATGCTAGTCATGTATGTTAAACAAAGGTCCAAAAATAATTTTTGTTCCAGGATTATAAACCCTCTAAAAATAGTGTTTTAGAATGGAAAGCATGACAGCCCTCATCTATAGCATCGCAAATGTGGTGCTATAATGTCCCTATCATCTCTTCAAAAGGTATGTCATATAAATATGTCAGATTACTTGTCATGTTGTGAACACTTGCAAGTAGCAATTGGAGCAAATTTGCATAAACATAGACAGAAAAAAAGCATATGCCTGGAGATCCAAATAGCACAGAGAGGAAAGCAACCAATGGTACAAATAAAATTGCACATACATTCAGGTTGTCTCTATTTCTTTAATTTCATTTTCAGAAACTCTGGTTGAGTAAGCCTTACCTAGTTGTGTGCAAATTCTTAGTTGCTCTCAATGATTATTTTTATGAACAAAGTATATAATACCTTTTTTTCTCCCTCTATTTGCAAATCTATAAAGGGGCTCTTAACCCCAATTGTGGATATTGTGTAAACAGGAAGTTTTGCTAAGTATTTTGAAATCATGGTATAGAGGTCTTCCATAAATGCTGCTCTAGGAGTACGTAGGGTCTCCCAAGTGCAAACATCCTTGTGGATACTTCAGGGACCTTCAGGTAATCATTTCAAATGGCATTCGTGGTGCCTACGCTTACACAACTGGACTGAGTCCCTTGTGGCTGATTACCTGAAGGCTTGCTCAGTCAGGCAGCAATGGACAACCAAGGATACAGGAAGGCCCTGGGGATAAGGACCTTGACCCAACAAGGCTCAAAACACTGACATTTTCCAAAGAGAGGCTCCAGAGTCACTTTTACAAATGACCTGAGCATCCCCACTCCAACCAGTTTATACATCAGAGTTTCGCTCTGCAGAGCACAGCTTGCCCAGGGGAAGGCCATGCTGTGGTCATGAGATGTATTTGGGAATGCACACTCTCCAATCACACATAATCAAAATTCAGTAGGTGTCTCAATTAAAAATCTTCCCAAGTCACTGATAAAACTCTCAAAGGTAAGGGGTTATTATGGGCACATTTGAAGAAATATAAAAATAAAAGGAGGAAGAAGAGCCATAGAGGTAGGGTTACAGATGAATTGAAGAATATGAAGGAAAATTGCAGCCAAAATCCCGAATAGTTTTGCATAAGCATGACTAGTGCAGACCCTTATGGCTTCTCTGGCACTAATTAAAACCTGCTGGAAAAGGGAAAGGTATTCACAGGTTTTTCTGTACTGTCCATGCTGACATGTAGCAGTCGGAAACTTTTTAAAAGCAATTTCTTGTTTCTTCTCAGAATGTATAAAACAAGAAATATATGGAGAAATAGCGTTTGTGTTGTGAAGTCCAATGAGTAGATTAAGAGATTTTCAATTTGGATAGAGACCACTTGGGCTTTAAAAAGCCTTGTTAGCATCTTCCAAATTCATTGCCCCTGCTGCTGACCCTGAGGGAAAAGAGATTTCAAAGATTGCCAAGTGACATAATTTGTGATACTCACTCACTGATATTTAAAAATATTTTAACAGATCCAATTACTCTGAATGAAAGGATGGCATTACACATAGCTGCCTACTTTTAAGACAGCTGAGTGCTCTTCCAGCTAGCCCCATGCCTGGTATTATTCTGGATCATTAAAGGCAGGCTTTTCCCCTCCTCCTCTCCTCCCCGACCCAAACCTCCAATTTTGATGCAGAAGGTCACATACAGTGTGTATATGCATGTTTATATCACATCAATTTTCTTATCATCTCAAGAATCTGTAGGAAAGAGCTTCCACAAAAGGAAAAATCTCTGGGACTGGTGCTGTGAAACACAAAACTGCAATCTCCGTAGGAGCATAGGAAGGCAACAAAAGTTTAGAAAAACTTTCAGATTTTAATTCATGTTAAAGTCAGATGTTTCCAGACCAGAAACTGCTTTACTGCAGATCAGGTTATACCACTGGCCTGCTCCCTTTTATTAATTTAAGCTGCCTCTGGCTGTGCTGAATGGAAAAGGCTCTCAGTTGCAAGTGGTGAGGAGTTAACAGGATGGCCAAGGAGAGCTCACATGCCTCAACAGTTTTATTCAAAAATTCCATTTGAAAACGGAAAAGTTTTACAGGGCAATATAAACTCAGCTCTCTCTTTCTTAAGACCCACATTTACCTCCATCTATACAGGTGCAGCCTATCTTACCTGACTTATTTTCACACAAAGTTAAGGCAGTCTTAGTTAAAAAAAAATCATAAGCTAGGAGGAAATTAATTTCTGATTACATCCAGCTCATTTTGTCCTGTATTCTTTCCCACTCTGCATGTTCTAGGCACAGCACTAAGGACTTTACAAGGCCAAGAGGGAAGAAGTGAAGATTACTTTCTTGGCTCTTCCATGCTTTGGTATAGAGAAAGCTCTTTTCTGAAATTCTGTGCATTCATACATACATACACACACACACGTGCACACACATACATACAAGAAATCTATCTGGTGATGTTCCGACATTGAAACTTCTTTTCCAAAACACTTTCACTTGCAATTTAATATCAAGCAGTTTTGAAATGGAGAGTACTGTAATGAAGCATAAATGATGGAGAGTGGCTTATGCTATTATCTGCTGCATTCCACTCAATAGTTCTAAGCAAAAGTACACATTTTTTAACAGGGGTGTTTTTACCACATAATCTCATATTTCTCTAGCCAATTACTAGGGCCAGTTTGTTATTTTTGAAAGGAGAACACTACTTTAATTACCTCAGGTTAGAAATACAAGAATAGTTATAAAGAACTAGAAAAACAGATTAAAATAAAGTTTTAGTGGTAAAGGAAAATTTTCATATTTTGCTAAGTGTTATGAAAGGGAAAGATAATAAAATAAATGGGTTTTATTTAAGCTGTTATTTAATTTCAGCTGCCTGGATTTACTTCTTAGGACATTTTTTGTACATAGAGACTAATTTATCACAGGTTGTTTTATGAAAAAGTACGTGTAACAGTAGAATGTAATAAATTTATAACAGCTGGAGTGAGTTTTAGTATCCACAACCAAAGAGACTGAAGTTGTCTGGTGGTCCCAAACTTGCTTCTGATATTTCATAGTAGCACATCCAGGTTGGTTTGGTAGTCCTAACAAGCCAAGCACTGTAAAAGCGTATGGTACAAGGTATCTTACATAAAGAGTTTGTATTCTAAAAGGCAGAGATCAGGTATTTACTCTGATTCACAATGGGAATTCTACCCAGCACCCCACAGCTGGCTCTGAGTTTTACATGTTGCCTTCTGGATCGGACTGGTCCTCACCAAATACGGCACGTGAGTACAAAATTCATCATGAAAAAAGAGTGACACAAAATCAGACCTGGCATCCAGCCTAGGCTTTATCCTTTTCAACTGCTAATGGACATAAATTGCCAAAAGCTGGATGAAATTTTATTTTTAGATCTGGGCATAAACTCAACAATAGCAATTGTTTATGCAAAATGCCTGGGCAGAAACTGGTCCTCAGTGCCCTAAGTCACTGTTTGCTTTCAGAATGATATAATACTCTGTCCACAGATTACAATGACAATAAATTCATAACCTCAGTGCCATTATTTCATCCAAATAGAAGAGGTTTTGGAAGCAACTGAGGATAAAATGTAGGCCTGTGATATCTGTAGTTCTTTCAGATCCACTGGGTCTCAGATTCATGGAGATTTCTTTTTAAGGTTGTAGCGCTGTCTATGAATAAGAGAATGGATGGTTTAGACCACTTTTTTAGATTCAGCAAAATGGAAAGAAATTTACACTCTCTGTCTTACTTTTCCACTGGCTTACTCTTTTTTCAATATCTTTTCAGGGACAATATATGGGACTAACCAGACTGAGCAGAGTCAGCTGTTAAAACACTGTAATATTATTGGCCAATTGTATATGTAGTACTCATAAAGATAAATTAATTTCTTCTTGGCATTTTACCCTCCTGTACCTCAGCTTATCCCAATTAGGAACTCTGATTTATTTCAAACTTTTCATAGAAACAATTTTGCAGCTTCAGTGGAGTTAATTAGTACAAAGAGGTACAGCAATGTGACACAGGAAAAACATTTGGGTTTTGTGTCATCTGTAGTATCTGTAGTATCTAAACAATTTATGAGTCTCATCGCCTCAGTACTTTAGTACCTATGACTGATGGCTTTACAATAAAAACATATAATAGTATAAGCATGATTTTCCAGTTTATAATGTTGTACTAGATGGTTAAGCGTTAGGAAGCCCTTTATCGTGCATTTTTGCAGAGTGTAACAAGTTGTGAATTATTTTTATTAGAAAGTTTGTCTTCAGTGAAACAGGATGAGCCCACAGTTCCCCTGTGGGACAGCCCTGTGGGGGCACAGAGAGGGTGGCTGTGGAGCTCACCTTTCCCCCAGCATTTCTCAAAATCATGGAATCATTAAGGTTGGAAAAGACCTTTAAGATCATCAAGTCCAACCATCAACCCAACACCACCATGCCCACTAAACCATGTCCTGAACTGCCATGCCAACACATTTTTTGAACATCTCCAGTGATGGTGACTCCACCCCCTCCCTGGGCAGCCTGTTCCAATGCTTGACCACTCTCTCCGTAATGAAATTTTTCTTAATATCTAGTCTGAATCTCCCCTGGTGTAACTTGAGGCCATTTCCTCTCGTTCTATTGCTAGTTACCTGGGAGAAGAGACTAACACCCACCTCACCACAACCTCCTTTCAGGTAGTTGTAGAGAGCAATAAGGTCTCCCCTCAGCCTCCTCTTCTGCAGATTGAACAACCTCAGTTCCCTCAGCAGCTCCTCATAAGAC
>NW_010534084.1:57877-58348 GCF_000687285.1 Phaethon lepturus | reverse complement strand
CGTTGCTGGGGTTGTTGTGACCAAAGTGCAGGACCCAACACTTGGCCTTATTAAACCTCAAACAACTGACCTCAGCCCATTGATCCCTCTGCAGAGCCTTCCTACCCTCCAGCAGATCAACACTCTCACCCAACTTGGTGACATCTGTAAACTTACTGAGGGAGCACTCAATCCCCTCATCCAGGTCATTCAATATCTTTATTGATAAGACTGGCCCCAGAACCAAGCCCTAGGGAACACCACTTGTGACCAGCTGCCAACTGGATTTAATGCCGTTTACCACAACTCTCTGAGCTCAGCCAGCCAATCAGTTCTTTACCCAGCGAAGAGTAAAATTGTCAAAGCCACGAGCCACCAGTTTCTCCAGAAGAATGCTGTGGGAGACACTGTCACAGGCTTTACTAAAGTCCAGGTAGACAACATCCACAGCCTTTCCCTCATCCACTAGGCGGGTCACCTGGTCATAGAAGG
>NW_010534084.1:18141-57740 GCF_000687285.1 Phaethon lepturus | reverse complement strand
ACCTCCCCTGTTAACCAGGACTGCTGATAAAGGATGGAGAGTGGCTTGGCAAGCTCCTCCGCCAGCTCTCTCAGTACTCTTGGGTGGATCCATTAGGCCCCATAGACTTGTGAGTATCCAGGTGGCATAGCAGGTCCTTCACTGCTTCCTCCTGGATTATGGGTGGTTATTGTGCTCTCCATCCCTGCCTTCTAGCTCAGGAGGCTGAATACCCTGTGGATACCTGGACTGGCTGTTAAAGACTGAGGCAAAGGAGGTATTCCAGCTCTCTCAGTACTCTTGGGTGGATCCATTAGGCCCCATAGACTTGTGAGTATCCAGGTGGCATAGCAGGTCCTTCACTGCTTCCTCCTGGATTATGGGTGGTTATTGTGCTCTCCATCCCTGCCTTCTAGCTCAGGAGGCTGAATACCCTGTGGATACCTGGACTGGCTGTTAAAGACTGAGGCAAAGGAGGTATTAAGTACCTCAGCCTTATGCTCATCCTTGGTCACAGTGTTCCCCGCCATACCCAGTAAGGGATGGAGATTCTCCTTGGATCTCTTTTTGTTGTTAATATATATGTAAAAGCATTTTTTGTTATTCTTTACAACCGTGGCCAGATTGAGCTTTTGCCTTTCTAATTTTTCCCTGCTTGACCTAACGAGATCCTTGTACTCTTCTTGAGTTGCCTGCCCCTTCTTCCCGAGGTGATAAACTCTCCTCTTTTCCTTGAGTCCCAGCAAAATCTCCCTGTTCAGCCAGGCCGGCCGCGTTCCCTCCCCGCTCTTCTTAGGGCACATGGGGACCGCCTGCTCCTGCGCCTTTAAGATTTCCTTCTTGAAGGCTGTTCAGCCTTCCTGGACCCTTTTGCCCTTAAGTCCCCTTTCTGGGGACTTTCCTTAGACAACCAAACTGGCATCACCAAGGGAAGGCCCAAGCCTACTAACCACACCTGTGGGAGCAAAACACCACCCGCAGTAAAGGAGGACATAGTTAAGGTGTGGAAAAAAGACAAACATCGTACCTATCTACTGGAAGCAGGATCCAGGGAACTGCAGGGCGATCAGCAACCCAAACCCTGGGAACATTATGAAACAAATTCTCCCTGAAGCCATTTCTAGGCACATGAAGGATGCATGCAGGATGTGACTGGGAAAAGTTGGCATGAATTTTCTAGGGGCAAGTCATTCCTGACCAAGCTGGTGACACAAGTGGCTGTGTAGATAAGGGAAAGCAGTGACATAAGGAAAAAACTCAAACAACACTGTCAGGGTTTCAGTACTGGAACATGTTTCCAAGAGAAGCTGAGGAGTCTCATCTCCAGAGGCAAAACTCAAATGGCCACAACCATGAGCAACTTGCTCTAACTGGTCCTGCCCTGAACATGGGGTTGGTCTACAGACATCCAGAGGGCTACATGTTTCTGTGATTCTATGACAAAGTGAACTCCATAGTCCCACAGAGCTTCTAGCACATGGGAAAACCATTTGGGAATTACAGTTTTTAAATGCCAGAGAGTACCGAGATAGCGTGCCAAGATGCTTAGTAAACTGTTGTCATACCTCCTTACTCCTTCACCTTCCCTCCTGTTATGTGGCTCGAACTCGGTGTTTTCCAAAGGTTCCATTGATAATGAGTGGAAAGAAGTTATTTTCCAAGGCTAATTTTTTTTCTCCTTTCTACATCTGGTTTTCCTGACAGGATGATGAGACAAATAGAATAATAGGTAAAAAATATAAACCAGTTGCATTTAATTTTCTCTTGACTGACAATAGGATTGGGATGCAGTCACTGACCTGCTGATATGTGTCTTGGATGTATGGTCAGAAAATTGGAATAGCTAGAATAACATGTGTTGATCTTGGATCTGTGCCTGATTCTGTATATTTTTATTTCATTATTCAGAACGAAATGTTGGAGGAACGAAGAAAGCAATCTCCCCACCCATTTTTAGGCAGAATCAGCTGTAATGTCCTACTCTATGGTTTATTTTTTTATATTTCAAACTGCAGAGACAATGAGTTTTTTTAATTACTTATTTACATTACAGATAAATTTCCCTGTCTCTTTTCTTAGAGCTAATCAGGCATAGACAGTTGTTTCAAAAACTGCAATATTAAAATATAAATATAAACCACAAGCAAATGCTAACTCTTCAAAACTCTTTGCATGAGGCAGATTATGAAGAATGACCCCTGTGAATATAATTATTTTGTTATTTTTTAATTTTTTAAATATATTTTTCATATATTTAGGCATTTACGAACACTTACCAAACAGGTAAGTTTCCAAAAGGAAAACTTTCTCTGAGAAATGATAAATTTACCTAAACTCATCATTTCACAGTTACTTTTTTAGAAATCCTTGATGACTTAAAACAAAATTTGCCAAATACTTTCACCCGTGAAAAATGTGGGGATTATTTTATTTGTCTTTTAGCCAATGCTGTGTCATATCGTCATTCCCATTTCCATCCTCTCCATGACAATGTTGTTTAAAACCACCTTTCAGGGCTTCCAAGTAGTAACTTTAGTGTCAAACTTAAGTCACCCTGTGGTACGGGACTTTCAGGCTGTTTTTCACTACACTGTTCCAAAAGTGTCCTGGAATGCAGGTGTCCCACCTCCAGGTTCAATACCTATTCAGTAAGCAGAAGGGTCATTCTGAGTCTTTCACCCAATAACAGCTGAAGAATTTCATATGAAATAACAGTTGTAATAGATGATCTCATAGTTTAATGAACAAGGTACTGTCTTGGAAGCTGGGAGTTATAGACTTAAATTCCTTCAGGTACAAGTGGAATGGGGGTGTTCAGTCATTTCCCACAGCATGAGAGCCTAACATCTTTGTGAATCTAGCCCTCCGAGTCCTCTTCTTCCTTTACAATAAAATTAATACTTAATTCCAGTAGAATACAGTTACCCAAACTGAATTTTCTAATTCTTAAAACCTCTACCTATAGTAAAGCTTCAATTTCAGACATGTTTTAATCCTGTGGGATCTGATGCAACTACAATAACTTCTTTGATAAACATAGCAGCTCTTAAGAAGAGCCTTGGAAAACAGATGTGCTAATAGTCTTGAATGGAAAATTCTATATACTCACCACCACCCATTCTTTATCTTAGTTTGGAAAATAAATGACACCAGTCTTTAGAAGTTCCTGTTTAAAGATTCATTGTGTTTCTGGCAAAGGTCAACAATCAGGATGGGAGAGAGGAAAAGTATAGGTGATCATAAAGAGAGAATTAGTCTTGTGGTTTGTATTTACAGTTTCCCTGGTTGGGAGAAGGTATGGAAGGTGAGATTTCACCTACTTTCTAGAAAGTAATTCTTTTAATTTGAAAAGTCCTCAAGATAATGACAAGAGAACTCACACTAGGGTTGTGCTGCTGAGCTTTCTGGACTGTGGCAAATGCCTTTTGTTCCACAAAATCCTACAACTACAGATTAAATCAACATGCACAGTTGGTAGTGACACTTTTTTAACAGCAATGAAATAAAATGACTGGTTCTGTGACAAAAATATCCTTTTAATTGTCCAGTCTGGGCAATGACCCAAGGTAAAAACAAGCAGGCTAAATGGCCCATTGCCATATCTCTCAAGAAACAATTATAATATTGTTCTTCCATTCCTCATGTTGGCTGGGTTCCCATTTCTTAATCTGTCTGTAAGGGCTGACATTATTATTTCTCTGTATTTGCTTTTTAAATTGTGGTTTCTAGAGTTTCTCTTTTCGTCTATCTCTCAACCTCTTTCTCACACTCTTCTGCTTTGCTACTGAATTTTCTCATTTATTCCATTTCCCTGTTTTTTTGTCCTGGCATTGGTTGCTAGTGATAGCTGTGAGGTTAGCTTAAATCTATCTAGTTTCCATTCACTTCTTCTCTAACTTCCCTAGAATGGGATCATGCCATGAAACACTGAAAAAAATGCCAATTGTACCTTTAGAGAAGGAAAATGTAAAAAGGATGCCGTTCTTCAGGCAAAAAGGAAGGCATCAAAGGAATGCTGACCATAGGTATCATATATTGGTGAGGTGGCATGCAGGCAGTGAGCTCAAGAGAAGGATCCAAAAACTAGCAGCAATGCAATACAAAACACAGAAATCAGTACTGAGGGGAACACATGGACACTTAGGTTACACTTGAAGCCATCTGGACCCCACAGAATATCCATTACTGTGCTTACCTATGGCCTGCATGAGGCACTTGATTTGAAAAGAGGGGTCCATACTCTAGTCTTTTCATGGTCTTGGCACTGATGAAAGCAAGACTGGAGAAACAAGGTGTTCCGATGAGCTAGTCTCAGAGGACCTTGCCACTGGCATTGCTGATAGGTCTTCTGGTTTTCATTCAGAGAGGTATATTAAAATCATCATTGTACATTTAAACCGTTCTGATCTGAAAGCAGTTTAAAAAGCATGCACAATGATATTCTCTGTAATGTGAACCAGAATGCCATTACAGGCGTTGGGATACTGTGTCATGTCCAAAATGGCTTTACTAGTAAACTTAGTGCACCTCTGTCCCCCACCCAGAATCCCGCTGACTGTTCCTTGTGAATTGAAAAGACAAACTGTTGGCAATAAGAAATTAAGAATACTAAACAGGTAAGAGAAGAGAAGATGGCTCCATTTCGGGCAGTGAGAGTGGACAGAAAGGAAAGCCAGCTTAGCCCGAGAGGCTTATGGGAGCCCCATCGTCTGCCTCCCCCATTTGCTCTCAGGATAGAGCTCAGTGGGGAGGAATTCTAGGAGGAAGGTCCCTGGGCAGTTAAGAAATAAATATGCTTTTAAGCATAAAGTAGATTGAATTTTATTGGTTTCGTGTCTCTGTGACCCTATCTCATACTTTTCAGTTGAGATCTTCACTTCTTATTTTTGTACAGGAAACCAACACATTCTTCTCCATTAAGTTGTCTGATATTAAAAATGAACCCAGAGGTAACTGTCAATCCAGGGTATACATGTCTCTTGTAGTAGTGACCCTAATTAAAGTGATGAATTAAAGTATTCACAAGGGAGACCCGTAACATGAAACACATTTGGGAGGACTGGGAGCTGGGTTTGCCTTCAAACAATCTGTTCAGATAGCATGAGAGCTGGGATTGCCAGGCTCCAGCTTCTAAGGAAACATCCCTCCTGGACCGCACCAGCCAACACCCATCTGGCAGGGAGCAGACAGCAGAGATACAGCTTTCAGCCCTGGGCCGTGCCCAGGCTGTCACGCACGCTCAGTTTGGCATCAGATTTTTAGGAATTACCAACCATTGCATCACAATGCTCAACTTCTTTTAGGACCTGGCACTTTTGTCCTGATCAATGTATGTATCTTTTTAGCAGAGCAGTGCACAATATTGAGAGGGAATGAATCTCAAATGGGGAGATGGAGGAACTGTGTCTGTCCCCTCAGCATGAAGGTTAACACTGAAGAATCACATTAGCAGGAGCAGTGTGCGGCTAAGCACACCATCAAAAGGATGCTGAAGAAATTATGTGCCCCTCTTGCTCCCTGTGACAGTCTCAGAGGCCCTTTCAAGGCACAGGGATAAAGCAAGCACAGATCCACGCGGACACATGGATCTCTGTCCTGTGTGTGCTGATCAAAGAGAGAACCACATCACCCACAACCACATTAAAACATTCATTTTCAGCTGTAGCCTTTGTTGGCAGAAAGTGATCAGAACGATTGCCTTTCAACAGCAACAGTTAGAATTTATTATTATTATTAATTTTAATGGAAAGCAATTGTCCTTGCAGGGTAAAATTTAAAGATAACAAGCTGGAACCATGCATGGCTTTAGTAACATAGTGAGCTGAATTCCTCTCCCCCCCTCCAAACACAAACCCATGCTGGGCCTATGAAATGAAAGCTGTCTTTAATGAAACACGGAAATGACATGACTGAATGAATGTAGCTGCCTAACAGACCCAGGTCTGGTAACGGAAGACATTCTTGCTGGGAGAAATGGACTGTGAATATTCATTACAAAAACAATGATTAAGAGATAAAGGACAACAATCTGACCCCAAACAAATGTTAAGATCTGTCCCCCATGAACTTTTTTTCCCCACGTATATATTTCTCTTGAATTATTGGAGTCATGTCATCTGAAAGCATCCTCACAGCCTGACAGCCGTTTCAGCAAAGGTCATCTCTAATTGGGGTTACTCTCCAGAAATAAAATTAAGTCATATTTCTGTATAATTTAGAAGCGTACCTCTAATTACTGGGAGAATATATACTTCTGTCAGCACCTCAGACATGATTGTACTATATTTTATTTGTTCATGAATGCATTTGTTCTCCATTTTCTTCCCATCCCTTCTTCCCTCAGGGCTGTCCCGAAAAGTTAGGATCGGTATGTGCATCTATACAAAACCGCTGTATCCAGTTGCTTCATTTACTGAAGAAGGGTGTATCCCTGGCGGTTATGTGAACAAGGGCAGTATTGGATCCCTTTAGTGCAGAGACCCAGCCAACCCGGCAAATCATTGCCTTTTTTTAAATGGCCAGCTTGGTCTAGTTCCTCCTCTTTAATAACTAATTTTGTGGTAGTCCCTCTTTTTTTAGGCCAGATTTTTTCAGAGCTTTCCTGATTTTGATAGACTTCACTCATTTCTTGTTTCTGTTCCTTGGCCATCTGCTCATCAGTTTTGATTTAGCTTCCTTAAGAATATGAGTAAAAATGACTGCACTAGCTCTGATTAAATGTTTAGTTAGCTTATTATCCTGCCTTTGGTAGTCATCAGTAGCAAATGTTAAAGAAAGCAGGTAAGGAATAGTTCTACCCTCTCAATGGATTCCCAGCTTGTAGCAGTTAGCAATTTAAGGATTTCCTTTGCAGTAGATTGTATCCAGGCCATTGATTTTATTAGCCTGTTCGCGGCCTCTCCTCCACCTATTCTTTTTCTAGTTTATATCTATTTTTAGTATACACAACATCCTGTGGCACTAGTAGTACAATGCGTGAAAAGGAGTTCTTCCTTTTATTTTGATAGTAATTGTGCTACTTGTTGATTTCACTGGATGACTTCATACTTGCACACTGTGAGAAATATCACAACTTCATTCATGATCTTATGAATCATGATTTTCTTGACCTGTACTATACCATCTTTTAGATGCTCTCTTTCCACAGTGAGGACTCTTGCTCTTCTTGCTTGTTACTTACCATTTCTTCTTGGATGATGGTTGCTCACTACCCCTGCTTTTTCTTTTTTTCCAGTGTTTTTTCCTTTCTCACTTAACTATATCCTTTCTGAAATAAGGAAACTAGAACTGCATGCAGAATTCAAGAACAGACACAAAATATTTTCTGTGTTTGCTTGCTTGTATGTTTTCTTTTGTTGTTTTTTTTAATGTATCTGAACTTTCTGTATGGTATTTATTAGTACTGATGTTTTCCTCAAATTGTACACAATGCTCTCAACATCCTTTAGTGCACATCATCATATGTGTATACAGGTAGGCTATTTTTATCTACGATATATATTGCTTTGCATTCATGAACACTGAATTCAACTGACCAACACAATATTTTCAACAGTCAGTCCCAGGTTTAACGACACTGAAATTTTTTGTATCAAATCTGTTATCTTGGTAATTAAAACAATGGGCTAAAACCATTGGTAGATGATTTATTTTGTATTACAGTTTTGTTTGACTTTTTTGGTAAATAATGTCTGGTACTTATGATCAGATGGTATTCTTTCTGTCCATTTTTTCCAAAATCCTTTCTATAAATGAGGAGTCAGGGAGAGGAGTTCGATCAGATGACCTCCAAAGGTCCCTTCCAACCTCAACCATTCTGTGCTTCTCTGATTCTATGATAGCGCTTATCTTGGACACTTTTTCCCGGGATGGCCAGCCTGTGGTATATGAACCCCCCAAACCCTTCCATTAATATTGATATAAAGAGTCCACTTAGATTTTCTGCCTTATTTTAGTTCTCCTTTTTGTCTCAATTATCTGTTGGCTCTACTGGCTCTCAGCAAGCTTCCTACTCTTGAAGTTATCAAAATGTTTTTATTAATAGTTTTTACGCCTTTAGCAAGTTGCTCAGAAAAATATTTTCTGGCTGGCCTTATTATGGCTTACATTTAACCCGCTGAACTTTAATATTTTTTTCCATTTTCTTCAGTTGAATATAATTTCTGATTTTGTGGGATACCTTTTATTCTTTTGGTAGCTTAATGGTGTGTATATTTGCCATGGACTTCTAATTCAACGACTTTTAAATGTTGGGATTTTATTATTATTTCCTTTAAAGTAAATGTCTGTATTTATGTCATAAAGAGCTTCATGAGGTAAAGATTTTTAACAATTAATGTTACATTAGGCTTTATTTACTTTAATGTTACTTTAGGCTTTTTTTTTTCTCTAATCATTAAGACTGTTTCATTCAAGTATATTATGGTCACTGTTACAGAATGAACCTTCAAGAATAAGATTTATGCATTGTCAGTTCTTTTCCTTTATCTCAAACTGTCAAGAACGTCATTTGTACTCACTAGTCCTCAGTGGTGTGACTGTAAGTTACTTCGACCAAGTCTGAAAAGTGAAGCACAACCTCCTTCTGTGCACTACAACTGACTTCACAGATTGCGATAGCCTTACATGCTGAGGAATTGCTTCTTTATCATACAACTAGATTATATACTAGGTAGCATGTACTTTTTCTGAAAATTCTACCCAGATGATATTAAGAAATGAATTTTAAATTGAAACAGCATGGAAATTCCTTTGCAAATCTGATTTCTGGTGCTTCCGAGTAGCAGGCAAATGAGATTCCTCTCCACCCCCCACCCCCTAATTTTTGGAGACTTTTTTTGTTGTTTATAGGAGAAAAATACTTACACTATCATAACTTGCTAAGTAGAATGTTCCTTTGGCAACTATCCCAGAACAGCAACTATAAACACATGTTTAGGTTTTAAGCAGTGTTATACACTAGATAATTTATCATTTCCCTGCTATAGCTATTCCATTTCAAGTCATTAGTCAGACGTGTACAAATAAATCACAACTAACAAAACTTTAACAATCCATATAAAGGAAAAGTCATTCTCGTCTTTTCTGTATTTGTAGAGAAAACTTGTAAGGAAAATTTAATAGAGGTGTAAAATGCTTACTTTGCCTTCTATCTTACTAGATTATATTCCTGGATATTTTGTTTCACTGGGGGATTCGGCCTTTTGGTAGCACTGGTCTTACTTCTCTGTTTTCACATAGACGCTCCTTTTTGTTTTGTTTGGCTGAGGAACCCTTGCTCTGCTTTTCTAGTCTATAGGTTAGTTGTCATATTTCCCCAGTGACTTTGAGAGCAGACTGTGTTCTTCACGGGTGCATATCACATGATTCTAGCAAGTAGACTGACGAGAAAGGGTTAGACTACTGCCAACTGAGATTTCTTCAGCAATAATCAGTGAAGATTTGGACCATAATTCACCTACATTTTGAAGAAGAAATTTAGACATCTGAATGTGGCCCACTGCTGATTGCTGTCTGCAGTAATGTATTGGCTGTGTGTGTGCTCCCAGCAATAAGTTTTGTCTTTGCCTTAATAATAGTGGTTGTGATTAAGACTTTAAGAGAAAAGAAAAAGTAATATAAAAAAACCTCCAAACCTATTTCAGTCATGATATTCAGCCATAGGATATTTCTTTATTCTTTAAACTATATAAATTGTAAAAACAAATTAGTTTACAAACACTTTCCAATTATGCAACTTTAAACCTTCTTTTATTCCTCAGGGACGTTTTCCCTTGTTCCAGAAAGCAGATCTAAGAGTAAGACTGCACAACTTCAGAACTGCTCAGTTTTAACCTTTCTAGCAAGTTTGTCAAATAGCTGAGGGAAGCGTTTTCATCCATGCATTTCAAATCAGACCAGGGTGGGCCAAGGACAAGCCTACCAAGCCAAACTCATTAAGATTGCCATGAATGAGGGGGGCAGGGGGCAGGGCGGGGGATTGTCTTTCATGGGCCTTCTGTTGATTGTGACTATATTTAAATTTGAGAGCTTTAGATTTATATTTACAGCTGTGACTATGTCACTATGACAGCAGCAACAGTGCTGTCCTTTTTACAGGAAAAAGCCAACTATTTACAGGCTCCTTCGCACAGCTTGAGTTTCATCCCTTTCTTACACCCTTTTCAATTGCGACTTAGGCATGAATGCATTTTGCCTGGCCCCTCACCTGCTTTTTTCTCCGCGAAGTTACTTAAGAGTAGCTTAGGTGCAAGTAGATGGGCAGGGAGGGGTAGTTGTTTAAACACTTCTGTGGAGCTGGTTCTCAACGCTTTGCTTAAATCGTCACCCTTTCTTCCCTGGAGCCGGAACCGAGCTGCGCGCCCCGCGTTCAGCCACACAGGTCCCTGGCTCCCTTGCCACAACAGCCCAGCTCAAGAGCAAGCAAGCCACTCTCTGGGTCCTTGGAAAGAGGGGCCCGTCTGCCCGTCTGCGTGTCTGTCCGTCAAGTGTGCGAACTCCCGCTGCTCTCCGGAGCGCCAGCAGAAAGCAAGTCTCATCGCGCCTGCCATTTCCGAGCCGACACTGGCGCAACGGAGAGCACGTAAGCAGTTGGCTGGGCTGATTGTTCCGATGACTGAAGCAAATCAAGGGCAGCTTTGCCACGAACAATGAAATCTGCACTCTGTATGCAAATTCCTCCCTGCCTTCACTTCTGTTTCTCCTCTGTGCCAGCATGGTCTTAACAAACCCCCTATGAACTACAAAACAAGTTGTGAAACCTTGCAGATCACTGGTCTTTTTTTATAATCTTTCAGTTTCACTTACTTTGCACAAAACATGCCTGAAAGCAGAATCCGGGCTGCACAGCTGGACTCTTTCAGGCAGCTGTTGTCTTCCCCACCCCATTTTCTCTAATACTGGGCTTTGCCTTATTTGCAGCGTTATTAAATAAAGTGATAGAAAAATGAGACAAACAAAAGCTGACTGCATTTTGTGAATCCCACGGTTCTCCATCTTTTCCATTAATCACAGCGCAGGGTGGCTGTTAGATTTACCAAAATCATTACGGTTCAAGAATGCTTTATACCATTTAGGAAATAGCATTATTTTCACCTTTCGTACAGAAGTGCTGAGGTCCCAGCACCTGCCTTACCCTTGGCTATGTGTGAACGGCCACAGGCCAGCTGCTGAATTTAAGCATGTGCCCTCCTCACTGATGTGCACCTTGAGGGGTTCAAGAGGCCAATTCCCTGGCTTTCAGTGTTGCACTAAACCGCTCCATGCAAGCTGTTTTGTTTTGTGTTGCAGGAAACAATATTTGTCCTTTCCGGGACCTTGTGCTGAAATAGGCTTATACCATCAATTCAGTTATAAATGTTTCTGCTTTGTCAGAATATGCATTTCCACTCAGCCCGTTCCTATGTGTAGCTGGAATTGTGATGATTTGTTCTGACTGTTTGTAGTCATTATTAGTGGTCATTCAGTTGACACTGTCCATTATTACAGTTGGAAGGGAATGTTGTAATCTTGTTTCTAGGGACGTCACCTCCTGTTGGAAAATTCTTTCGAAACTTATGTACAAATTAACCACAGCTCAGGATTGTCCTCAAGGGGTACAACACCTGGTAACATGCATGGCTTCTAGCATCCTGCGTTCGCTGCATCGCTTGGCTTGAGCTAATAATCCCCACTTTGCAGACACGCTGTATTGCATATTACAAAACATGGCAGGAATCCAACACAGAATCTATGAATGCTGAAGAAAGGGGAAGGAGAAGAGTTCATCACAGAATAATCGTTGCTTTCTTGTTTTGGTTGCTGACTGAAGAACTGTTCCCACATTGAGGTCCCATCCAGAGAAACTATTTTTTTTCACTAATTCTCTGGAGATGGTATGATAGGAGTGAAGAGCTGAATCAGATGTCTCCAAATTAAGGCTCTCTAAAGATTTAAAGAGGACGTCTTTGCACGAGTCTGCAAGACACAGAAACATGGTCTATCGAGTGCTTATTTTCTTCAGGAGTGAGGCTTTTGTGAATGGAGCAGAAGCATGCCCAACACAGGAATGCAGGCATGTCAGTGAACTGAATTGCAGCGAAAAGCAGCAGATAGTAGGCAGAAAAGCCCATCTAGGAGGGAGTGTGGGAAGGTAGCAGAAGATAAGGAAAATCTAAATTGAAATTGATGACCCAGAATCCAGTATTGCTAAAGAGGTCGGTCACAAGCGCGCGCTGGGTTAGTGATGTTGTAGCTGTGATCGATGGCCCTGGAAAGGTCAGTCAGCCTAAGCTGAAAGCAACCTTAAACTGAGGCTAGAGGTTTTGGGGACTGCACAGAACCTTGAATGGAGAGAATAGCTATGGAGGTGTTTGTATTAAGAAAGTGTGTTTTCTCTTTTATTTATTATGTTTTAGCACAAAAAGCAAATCAAAGCCATCTGAAATCTTTCTTTTTCTTTTTTTCTTTTTCTTTTTTTTTTTCCCCTGCAGGAAGATCCCTCTTTACAAGGATTAACAGTGTCACATGTAACCAGCCATTACCAGGGTACCCATACCCCACACACGGCAGCTTTGACTTCTTTTTCTAAAAGTAGGTTTCCATTGCTGTTAGTGTAAAACTTTGCACAGGTCAGTTGTGTAGTAACGTAACCATCTTCCACCGTCAAATAAATATTTGGTGAAGGGCTTGTGTACATAAACATTAGATCAGTGACAAGCAATATCCTCTCTAATGTTTCTCTGTAAGCAGAACTTTAAAACAGTAATGAGGCCTACCTTGAAGAGCCCCTGAGATAATCCTCTTTAAGGATACTTTGCTTGATATTGTGTCCCACTTTTCCAAAATTTATGGGTATAAGAACTTTTTCAGTTGCTCCACGTTTATATCATTAGTGTATTAAGAAATTAATGACCAATTAGCCTGTAAAATGTAGTTTCACAAAAAACTCTGCTTAGAGTTTCAGGCTTTATTTCATATTAAAAAAAAAAACCAACCAAACAAATAAAAGCAGGAAGCAAATCAAGTGCTTTTGTTGGGTCCTTCTTGATGACATTCTGCTTTACTTTCCCTTCGTTCTTTTTTGCCTTCAGTCCAGACATTTGATCTTCATAAAATATACTTTCCAGCAAAAGAAAATATTGTACTTTCTTACCCGCAAAGCATCCAGACTGTTTATTACTTAATCAGTTATGAAAGCAAAGTCTCATAAGTTGGATTGTTTAAAGAAGCTGTATTTAACTTATGGTCAGGTATTGTTCTCTCAAGACATTTTTTAAAAGACCAAGGAAAGGTCTCGTGCTGTGTATTTTTCATAGCCAAATAACAATTTAATTGTAAATAAAGATTGCTTTCACAGGAATTATGATTAGCATGCTGCAATATGTACTGGAAAAAATAAAATTATGAAGCCTGTAAATCAATTCTTTATAAGGTAACACTTCAAGTATAAATCAGTCCAGTAACTGGTGTCCCTTGGGTGTAGTTTATGGCGGTACTGACACAAGTGCAGAGCTTTACAGAAGAGAGGGTGTGCACAGCATGCAAATAGATAAATGGCTGTTACCTGGAGGAAACAGTTTGGCAACAAGTGAAGTTTAGATTTTTCTATCAAGTCAGCACTTTAACAGGGCAATTCAAGTTTGTGACCTCCTGTCACATACCTGAGCTGGAGCCAACACCAATTGGCTGCAGAAGTGTAGAGATCATTTCTCTTATAATCCATCCCGCTATATTTCTTGGGATGGAATTTTGACATATGTCAGGCATAATTTCCTCTTTTAAAAGAGGCAGAATTTCATTTGATTTCCCCCTTGCCTCCTGGGTTTTTTAAAAATAGGAGTTTATACAATTTAGACAAATGTTACAGAGTTTTGACTACAATGGCCTATCTTTTTTCTGCCTGGTTCTTCAGGAGCAAATATATTTTGCTGCAAATTGTTCCTCGCTTTTTACTAAGGGGCTTTTGTGTTCAGCATTTTCTTTGTAAGTGAGATTGATTGGTGCTTGCCCTTATTCAGCTGCTTGTATTCAAAGGTGCATTTCAGGACTGGAAAAAACCCACTTCTCAATAGAGCTATGTATTATATTTGACAGTATTTATTTCAAATGTTCCTTACTCTGTTTACCAACATGCAGAGCAGTAAAAAAATGAAATCTGGAATGCCATTTTAATGTTAAATGGATTAAAAATAGTGTAACTGTAGTTATAACTATTTCATTCAGTTAAAATATTATAGATACTAAACAGAGAAAGCTGCCACTAAATTGCAGCTGACTTAATCCTCATCAACCACTTTCAAAACCGACTAAAGAGAAACATTTTTTTTTCTTTCCTAAGCACCTTATTTTTCACTCTTACCCCCAATTCCCAGTCTTTTGAGACCTGTTAGCTAAACACAACAGGTTTCCTCAACACATTGTACAGTCTTATTTGCATCCAGAAGCAGAGTTCTTGCTTTAGAGAGCATTACTTTTGAGCAGGGAATGGTAAAACCTGTGGTGCTAAAAGAGTTATAATAGCTCCATCAGATTAGACTTCTGTTAAGTTTATAGGTATATTACTGGAGCTGATTGAATATTTCAGAATGAAAAACTTCGCTTTTAATTTCTTTATTGCTTGCAAAATATCTTTGATAAGATTTCCTGCAATAAGGAAAGATTCTCAGCTGGTGTAAGTCAATGTGTTTTCACTGCCTTCAGGAGGGGATGAGGATCTTGATAGTGAAAAGTTCATAAATATTCATCTTACTAAGTGTGCAACTCAGTGTTGACTGGGTGACAAATCACAAGGTTTATTTTCCTTTATGTAAAAATTGTGTAAGAACTTGGAGAACATGTGTTTCTGAGTACAAAAGTGGATGTTAGAATGAGTTTTAACAAAAATTACTGAATACAGTTTTATAATTCTTTTTTTCACAACTCTTTGTACCAGTAAAATTGGGAATGTTTAAAGGAATAAGATAACCAAAATAGCATGAGAGCAAAGAATAGAAAATCACTTCAAATTTGCACAGATTTTTATGTGAAAAAAACAGTCATTGTTCAATTCTGATGAAAAATCTCTACTTTTACAGGTATAATCTTTGCATCAATTGAACTTTCAATATTTTTTAGATTGATTAACCAGCTTCTTATAATAACTTTTAGACTTTGGCATTTTAACTAATCTTAAATAAATTAGTAGAAAACTGGAAACAATCACTGCGATCTTCTGACTGGAACTCCATAACACTGGTCAGAACATTATACTGCTGTTTGAATGAAGCTGTAAGTTCAAAAGGAAAGAACTCCACCTTGGTTTACAAGTCATTAATAAGTAAGAGACTTCATTTCAACTTTTACCAAGTTTGCCAAGTTGCTTCAATTGTTCATTAATTTGGTTTTTGAAAATGACATATTTTCTATCTCTTATAATCTAGTATATGGCTGGGAGATAATGACCTGTGTGACTGCCTCATTTTTCACTTGGCGTGTGTAAAATTCCATCCAAGACAAGTGAATAGAGAATCTGAGACTTCAGATAGAATAAAGATCCCAAATTTCACATTCATATATGAATTATCTATAGTAATTAGCTTTCCATGATTTAGAGAGGTCACAAAACTTCGTAATACTGGGTGTTTTTTGATAATGGAGATCAGTTTGAATTGAGGTTTTTTTTTTTCCATGGGAAAGAAAATAAAAAAGTTGTTGGTAACTTTAGGATCTTCAGATGGGGACAGACTTTTTAGCAGGGCCTGTAGCAATAGCACAAGGGGTAATGGTTTTAAACTAAAAGAGGGGAGATTTAGACTGGATCTAAGGAAGAAATTTTTCACAATGAGGGTGGAGAAACACTGGCACAGGTTGCCCAGAGAGGTAGTAAATGCCTGGAAACATTCCAGGTCAGGTTGGACGGGGCTCTGATCTAGCTGAAGATGTCCCTGCTCATTGCATGGGGTTTGGCCTAGACGACATTTAAAGGTCCCTTCCAACCCAAAGATTCTATGATTCTGTGATTCTATGATTCTACAAAGAGTGCTGCGTGATCCCAAATCAGAAGAGTTTTTGTCTGGGAAAGCAATAAAGACAACCACGAAAGTAAGTCTTGTAGAGCAAGAATCCTGAAAAACAAACACTTCCCGGGATGTTCATTATGAAAAAAGAGACTGCGCTCTGCTTTTGTACAGAACAATCAGTTTTACCAGTTTGAAAAGCAGAGGAATGACTGTTCTGCAGCCACTTCCAAGAGGGTCAGAGAGCATCCCCCTGCAGACTATGGCTCTGTTGTGCATTAGGGATGGATGGAGACTCCATGAGCTCTTTCATGTGGGCGCCTCAAATGTTCTCTTATCTGGTCATTGGAAAAAAGATGGGTGCAAACAATTATGTAAGACATTCTGGCAAAATAAACAAACTGGCTGTTTTTGCCTTTTCTACATTGGCTTGAATCAAAATTCTCAAATAAAAAAGCAGTGATTAGGGACAGAATGCTCCTTCTGTCATAGGTCAGGAATGTGACTGTCTGCTTTTAAGGTAAAGCTTGGCAAAATTATTTCTGGCCAGAGCCTTGGCACACTGAATTAGATAGGAATCTAACTGTGTCCTTTTTACAGCTGGTCTTCAAATACTTATCTGATGAGAGAACTCAATGAAATTTCCCATTCAAGCCGCTAAGTGTCATAACAGTCTGAATACCTAAGAATTATGGCTTGGTGTTAATAAATCCCTTCTGAAAAAAAAAAAATGCTCTTAGATTACTCAGGTTTTGGTCACCTACTGACTAATCATCTCCTGACTAATCCTTCATAAAGTTGAAGTCTCAGTGGTTTCCTCTTACCCTCTTCCTGATTGGAAAGTGATATTCTTCCAGACAGGAAGCAGGAGCAATCTCGTGTGACATACACAACCATTAAGAAACACAGCCAACACTTTGAAAAATGAGCAACAACAAAAGTACACTCTAAGGTTATGTATATTTTTTCCTGTAAATTATTCCCTCATTTCTAGCATATATCTGTGAAGAACAATATAGAAAGTGTTGAAAGAGATATATGGTGTCTGCTTAGACAAGAACATGCTGATAAGGAGTGGCACATGTCATGACAGAAGCATTTCTTAGCTCATTACCTCTCATTCTTTCCAGTTTCTCTTCTTCAGCATAATGCTGAAATGTGACTAAAGCAATAACAGTGTTTAAAATGTCAGAATGCTCTATCTTTCACTGTCCATCTTACTTTTGTCATCTACTCAGATAGGTACACACAGTTGTAGAGGGAAGATGGTAACTCAGCAAGGCTGAAGTTGTTACCCATTTAAAAGATAAGCATCGTGCTTTGCTGCTTGCTCCGTGTGAGGGTCTGTATATAGAGAGAGATGAGGGAGTGCATCAGTGCGTGTGCGTGCATGCTATATGCAGTATAATCTTGTAATCATCAGAAGGCTTATTTTTGGTGGTACGGGTGACACTTCATACATATTTGGCAGCACAGCTTGCCTCCTTAGAAAACTGTTTGCAATGCTATTATTAAGCAGCATTAAGCACTGAATGATTCTGCCTATCTGCAATATAAAACATTCATGAAAATTTCATAGGTCCCTTTTTGCAGCGGGAATGCTAAGTAGATCCTGTACAACTGCATTATGTCTGCATTTGCAATTTTATATTTAAAAATATATTAGTACTTTAATTATTAATCCTAATATGCAGGGGTTTATAGCACTCTGATGAAATAGTCTCCAGAGCAGGCAAGTTCTGAATGAGAAAAGGGAAAATATATCTGGAATAGAAATCATCACCCTCTTCCCCTTTGAAGAATGTAACTGGCCTTCACTAAATGTAATTCGTATAAGTTCTATGAAGTCTTTCGCAGCATATGCAGTAGCTTGTCCTCCAGTCTTCCCCAAGACATGTCTACCTGGGGACGGACAATACAAGATTCGACCATCTATGGGAGATGCCAGGGAAGGACTGGTCATCAAGGACCGTGCCTTCACATGAGAGAGATCTTCAGTCTGCCTCACTTTGTGAACAGTGGAGTTCCTCTATTTCTTTGTCACCATGAGTACTGCTGAGAATGGGTAGGTTTTGGTGGGACACCATTGCCCAAGTTTGCACATGACTTCAGGTTCATCCTGCAAAGGGGCATCTGATCTTTCTGGTAACAAAATGGCAGGCCATTTTAAGGCCTCCTTTAGCCCACGGAGTGCAAAAACAAGGATCTGAGCTACATTCAGACTGTGAGTCACTTAGGCACGAATAGAATCTTGACCATGGAGTGTGCAGGCAGTCAAAGGAAAGTCTCTTCCTGCTGTCTAGCTCCTCCTGTGTCTCAGAGAAGCAATCATCAGCAAATAAAGATTAACCAGATGATTCTACCACGATTGTATATTTTAGTATGCAATTGTTATCTGGAAGTAAAAACAACTCTCTAACCATTATTTGGATTTCTGTGGCCCAGAGATGCCCTTGCATGGCATCATTTACAATAGTTTTAAAGGCAGTATCTGTAACATGGAGACACACCAAAAATGATAGCTCCTGCAATGTTTTCAATGGAAACAGCAGCCAGTATGCTGAGATCACTGACTGCAACTGCTGTCTCTCTTGCACTGTTATCTTGCAGTCCTCGCTGTGTCTACTTGATACCGCTTGCTTTTAGACCTTAGACTACAGCCTTTGTTGGGCACACTGTCTTCTTGTTAAGCATTAATGAAGACTACTTCTATGCTAGCAAATAATATGGTATTCGGCCTACTCAACAGTCTTCCAGCTGGAGGATGCAGCAGGACTCCCACTTATATATCCAAGCTTTCTTGCTTCTCAGGACAGTCTTACCTCACTATACTGTCATTAGGAACTGTCCCTGACTTGTGCCATCCCTTGCAGCAGCCCCAGCCAACATTTCAGCAATCAATACATGGCACAAGCCAAAACCCCATGTAAGAGAGTGCACTGATGACTAGATGGCTGTGGAAGACTGTTCAAGACTGAGTCTGTTTAGATGCAACCACAGATGTTTCTACAGCACCATGGAGTCATTACACACATTTTGACTTCCTTTAACGTGCAGTGAAAGTATTATTGAGGTTTAGAAGAAACTCTGGTCACTAGTAAGCAAGTCAGAAGTCTCTGCTGCTTCATTGCTAGGCTCTGCATCTGTGTTTCAGGGCACAAAGATGTCCCTATTATGTAAAAGGCAAATCAGATCATCCTAGCTAATTTTTCCAACGATTCCAAAGGCCTACAGTCCCTTAATAGTTTGTTGTACATGTATAACTGATTTACGTCGATACATAGTCCAACGATTCCAAAGGCCTACAGTCCCTTAACAGTTTGTTGTACATGTATAACTGATTTACCTCGATACATAACCTGTGCCTCTACCTATCAAGTCTGTATTCACAGCTGTTTCTGATCACATTTCTACAGAAGGCAAGATCACAGAATCATAGTATCTTGGGGTAGGAAGGGACCTTTAAAGGTCGTCTAGTCCAACGCCCCTGCAGTTGTATCTTGGGGTAGGAAGGGACCTTTAAAGGTTGTCTAGGCCAACCCCCCTGCAGTTAGCAGGGGCATCTGCAAACTAGATCAGGTTGCTCAGAGCCCCGTCCAACCTGACCTTGAACATTTCCAGGGATGGGGCATCTACCACCTCTCTGGGCAACCTGTGCCAGTGCCTCACCACCCTCACTGTGAAAAATTTTATCCTTAGATCTAGTTGAAATTTACCCTCTTTTAGTTTAAAACCATTACTCCTTGTGTTATCGCTACAGGCCCTGCTAAAAAGTCTGTCTCCATCTTTCCTATATGCCCCCTTGAAGTACTGGAAGGCTGCAATAAGGTGTCCCCAAAGCCTTCTCTTCTCCAGGCTCAACAATCTCAGCTCTCTCAACCTGTCCTCATAGCAGATGTGTTCCATCCCTCTGATCATTTTTGTGGCCCTCCTCTGGATCCGTTCCAACAGGTCCATGTCTTTCCTGTGCTGAGGGCTCCAGAGCTGGACACAGGACTCCAGGTGGGAGTAGAGAGTAGAGGGGCAGAGTCACATCCCTTGACCTGCTGGCCACACTTCTTTGGATGCAGCCCAGGATATGGTTGGTCTTCTGGGCTGTGAGCACACATTGCTGGCTCATGTCCAGCTTTGATACCAGGACCCTGCACTTGGCCTTGTTGAACCTCATGACGTTCACACAGGCCCATTCCTTGAGCTTGTCCAGGTCCCTCTGGATGGCATCCTGTCCCTCAGGCATGTTAGCCACACTACTCAGCTTGGTGTCATCTGCAAACTTGCTGAGGGTACACTCCATCCCACTGTCTACATCACTGATGAAGATATTAGGGTACTGGTCCCCATACGGACCCTTGAGGGGCACCGCTCGTCACTGACCTCCATCTGGACATTGAGCCATTGACCACTACCCTCTGGCTGGCACCATCCAACCAATTCCTCACCCACCCAACAGTCCACCCATCACATCCATATCTCTCCAATTTAGAGAGAAGGATATTATGGGCAACTGTGTCAAAGACCTTACAGAAATGCAGATAGATGACATTGGTAGCTCTTCCCTTGTCCAGTGATGTGGTCACTCCATCATAGAAGGCCACTAGGTTGGTCAGGCAGGACTTGCCCTTGGTGAAGCAATGCTGGCTGTCGAGTCATCTCCCTGTCCTCCATGTGCCTTAGCATAGCTTCTAGGAGGATCTGTTCCATGATCTTCCCAGGCACAGTGGTGAGAATGACAAGTCAGTAGTTCCCAGGGTCCTCCTTTCTACCCTTTTTTAAAACTGGGTGCAATCTTATGCTTTTTCCAGTCTCCAGGGACTTTACCTGACTGCCAGGACTTTTCAAATACCATGGAGAGTGGCTTGGTAACTACATCAACCAATTCCCTCAGGACTCAGGGATGCATCTCGTCAAGTCCCATAAACTTGTGCATGCTCAGGTTCCAGGTGGTCACGAACCTGATCTTCTCTTAGAGTGGAAGGGACTTTGCTCCTCCAGTCCCCGTCTTTCAGTCCTTCCCTAGAGAAGTTTGGGAAGAGACACTGCCAGTGAAGACTGAGGCAAATTCAGTACCTTAGCCTTCTCCTCATCCATAGTTGCCAGTTTGCCAGTCTTGCTCATCAAAGGGGTTACACTTTCTTTGACCTTCCTTTTCTGGCCGACTACCTGTAGAAACCCTTCTTATTATTCTTTGCATCCCTTGCCAAGTTCAGCTCCAGCTGCACCTTGTCCTTCCTGACCCCATCCCTACATAACCAGGCAGTGTCCCTGTACTCCTCCCAGGATACCTGTCCCTGCTTCCACTGCCTGTGCATTTCGGTACCTACATCAACCAATTCCCTCAGGACTCAGGGATGCATCTCGTCAAGTCCCATAAACTTGTGCATGCTCAGGTTCCAGGTGGTCACGAACCTGATCTTCTCTTAGAGTGGAAGGGACTTTGCTCCTCCAGTCCCCGTCTTTCAGTCCTTCCCTAGAGAAGTTTGGGAAGAGACACTGCCAGTGAAGACTGAGGCAAATTCAGTACCTTAGCCTTCTCCTCATCCATAGGACTTTGCTCCTCCAGTCCCCGTCTTTCAGTCCTTCCCTAGAGAAGTTTGGGAAGAGACACTGCCAGTGAAGACTGAGGCAAATTCAGTACCTTAGCCTTCTCCTCATCCATAGTTGCCAGTGTGCAATGTTTCCCTTTTTCCAGTCTCCAGGGATTTACCCTGGCTGCCAGGACTTTTCAAATGTCATGGGGAGTGGCTTGACAACTACATCAGTCAATTCCCTCAGGACTCTGGGATGCATCTCATCACATCCCATAAATTTGTGCATGTTGAGGTTGCTCAGGTGGTCTCGAACCTGATATTCTCTTACAGTGGGAGGGACTTTGTTCCTCCAGTCCTTGTCTTGCAGCCCATCCCCTCAAGATGTGTGGGAAGAGACACTTCTAGTGAAGACTGAGGCAAAAAAGTCATTGAGTACCTCAGCCTTCTCCTCATGCATTGTTACCAGTTTGCCAGTCTTGCTCATCAAGGGGAGTACTCTTTCTTTGATCTTCCTTTTCTGGCTGAAAACCTGTAGAAGCCCTTCCTGTTATTCTTTGCATCCCTTGCCAAGTTCAGCTCCAGCTGCACCTTGTCCTTCCTGACCCCATCCCTACATAACCAGGCAGTGTCCCTGTACTCCTCCCAGGATACCTGTCCCTGCTTCCACTGCCTGTGCATTTCTTTCTTGCCCTTTAGTCTGCCCATCAGGTCTCCACTCAGCCATCCTGGTGTCATGCTTTCCTTTCCCGATTTCTTACACCTGGGGATCGGGAGCTCTTGCGCTCTATGCAAAGTGTCCTTAAAGATCTGCCAGTTCTGTTCTGCTCCCTTGTCCCTGAGGGTAGTTTCCCAGGGGGTCCTGTTGACTAACTCCCTGAAGAGGTGGAAACTTCCTTTCCTAAAATTCGGGGTCCTGTCTTTACTCTTTGCTTGCCCCCTACCCCTCAGGACTGCGGACTCCACCAGTGCATGGTCATTGCAGCCCAGGCTGCCTCCAATATTGACGTCACCAATTAGCTCACATGCTTTGATGACCAACAGGTCACCAATAGACTCACTCAATAGACTCACAATAGACTTTGCAATAGACTCCCCTTGGTCGCGTGTCCTGTGGTAGACACCAGCCACAAGGTTCCCTTTGTTGCTTTGGTCCCTGATTCTTACCCATAAGCTTTCAACCTGCTCATGGCTATTCCTCAGAGACAGCTCTTTACACTCTATCCATTTCTTGATGTAGAGGGCAACGTCTTCGGCCTTCCTTCCTAGCCTGTGCCTTCTGAACAGCCTGTAGCCATCGATAGCAACACTCCAGTCATGGGATTTGTCCCACCAAGTTTCAGTAATGTTGACCAGGTCATAGCTTTCAAGCTGCATGGTGGCTTCCAGCTCCTCCTGTTTGCTGCCCATGCTGCATGCATTGATATAGAGGCACTTCAGCTGGGCTTTTGGTCATGTCACTCTCTTAGAGGGACCTCCTTTAGTTCCTCTGAGATCTTTCTGTGCTGCAATAGGCTGAGGGACCTCGCTAGCATGCTGGCCCTCTAACCTTGGTGTATCATCCAACAGCTTGTCAGGGGTGAGCCTGATATTATCCTCCTCCCTTTTGAGTCTAGTTTAAAGCCCTGTTAATAAGTCATAGAATCACAGAATCATTAAGGTTGGAAAAGACCTCTAAGATTATCAAGTCCAACCATCAACCCAACACCACCATGCCCACTAAACCGTGTCCCAAAGTGCCACGTCTACATGTTTTTTGAATACCTCCGGTGATGGACACTCCACCACTTCCCTGGGAAGCCTGTTCCAATGCTTGACCACTCTTCCAGTAAAGAAATTTTCTGCTAGCTTGTGAGCAAAGACCCTCTTCCTTCTTTGAGAAAGGTGAATCCCATCTGATTCAAAGACCCTCTTCCTTCTTTGAGAAAGGTGAATCCCATCTGATACTAGCAAGCCAGGTGCTGTGTAGGCTGTCCCATTATCAAAAAACCAAAATTGTAACAGTGACACCAGTCATGGAGCCATGTATTAATAGACTGGACCCATCTATTTCTTCCTATATCACTGCTTGCAAGTGGAAGGAAGGAGGAAAAAATAACCTGTGCTCCATATTCCCTTACCAACCTTCCAGGTCCCTGAAGTCTCTTTTGATCGCTTTTGGACTATGAGTTGCAACTTCGTCTCCACCCACATGGAAAAGCAGTAGTGGGTAATAGTCACAGAATCACAGAATCACTAAGGTTGGAAAGGACCTTCAAGATCATCAAGTCCAACCATTAAACCAATGCCACCATGTCCCCTAAACCATGTCCAAGGGCAACAGGAGGCTAGGAAGTTTCCTACTAATGCCCATAACCCAGGCCCCAGGGAGGCAGCAGACATCCCTAACAGAAGGGTCTGTCCGGCATATTGGACCTTTGGTTCCCCTCAGAAGGGAGTTGCCTACAACTATAATCCATCTTTTCTTCCTCGTTGGGGTGGTTGTGATGCAGG
Organism: Phaethon lepturus; assembly: GCF_000687285.1. Lineage (NCBI taxonomy): Eukaryota > Metazoa > Chordata > Aves > Phaethontiformes > Phaethontidae > Phaethon > Phaethon lepturus. Next base: position 33,769 of record NW_010534084.1, on the reverse strand, counting down.
GGGTAGGCCTTTATGACCTTGGCAACACCTCTGATTAGCTGGACCATCATCCACTTCATCCATGGACTGTCCTTCCACATCCAGGGCCTCATACTTGCTGTATAGAGGCACATGGGGAGGCAAAGTGGGCAAGGAGGGAGTTTGCCACCCCCCTATTTTAAAAGACTTTTTTTTAAATAGGAAGACAAAGTTATTTTGATATAGACAGTGAGATGTGTGAATTTCCTGTAAGAATCTATATTTTCTGGCTCTAAGTGACCTAAGGATTGCACAATGATATTAATTAATTCAATGAGTTCCATTGATTATGTTGCTTGTTTATTTCCCTTTCCATTTAGGCTAAATTTATCCCAGTGCAGTGTATCTGTGCAAGGTTCAGGAATTGCTTAATATCCTTTACACCTTTAAAACTAAATACTGTATTTGTTGAGCCTTCTTGTAATGGATATATTTACATCATATTACGACTTCACTGTGGCGAAGAGACATTACATTCCCATTTACAACAATTATCTCATCTTATCTTTATCCACGCCTTGTTGTGAAGTAATACCAATATGCTATTCAAGAAAATGACATAACATGTGTCACCAGTGCATCCAGAAAATACAAGTTTACCTTATTAAATGAGTATGAGTTCCAACATTTTTAAACTTTTGTAATAATGTCCTGCCTCTCTGTAGAAAAAAAAAATAGTTGATATTAATCAGGGTGGAATGATTTAGAATACCTATTGCTGCACAAGTTTTGAGAATATTTTTCATTGGTCAGAACAGTGTGTAATTAAAACTCAACCATCTTTGAACATTTTGGTAGTAATGTTCTTGGACCTAGCTCACCTCAGTCAAAATATTAGTTGAAAGTGTTCTTTTCCAAATACATATTTTGGGGCTGTAAAATGAAATGAGATAAAGCACAGCAGGACTCCCTTTCCAGTTAGCATATATGTTCTACAACAAGAATTAGGCTCCCTGATGGGTCAGAAAATACTTGGATTTGGAGTCACTACTAAACATGAAAAACTCTGAAGAATTTAGTAGGCATTATACTAATAGCAGTCTTGGGTTTATTAGATTTACCCCCCATTATCTTCCCTCTAGCAATCCACACAAAATTGGCTCTTTCACAGCACTGTAGCTGCTCTGTGCCTCCTTCCCAGCTAATGAGACTTCATACTGCTTTGCAGCAGTTGGAAGTGTGTGTCTTTGTCCCATGCATGCAGGCAGACTTGCATCATCTTACGTCTCAGCTATGTGTGATTTGCCAAGCAGGGTGGGCCTTCTGCTGTGGGATGTAATCTGAACCTGGGGGAAGGAAAGGAGAAGAGCTCAACTCAGCCTGTTCCTGTTTTGGTTGCATGCAGTCCTGGCCAGTAGGACTTTAGTCTGTGTTCTCAAGAAATGTGTTTTAGAGCACTATAAAATATCCTGCGTTCTAAAGAAACTGTAGAAGATGGAGGACATCAGGCAGATGAGAAAAACAAACTGTGGAGGGTGTTTGTACTTTTACTTGTTTTGCAGTCATATCCCTAAATAAAAGCTCAGCAAATATTTTCAATCCTGTTTTCAAAACTCCGGAAGTAAAATCTCATCTGATTCTTCATGATGAACTGTTTAAAATGCCTTGTGAAATACAGTACAGTGTAAATACTGTACTAGATGCAGACAAATGGAATTGTTCCCAATGAACTATGCATTGATTATCAGATGATAAATCCATGGCTGTTTACATGCAGGGAGAAAACATTGGACCTCTATTCATTATCTGCAGAATTTTTCAGCAGTCTTCAGTCATGCACAAAAGACCACTGTAGTCCTACAAAGGCCTTATGTCTAGCCATCAGTGAATTAAAAAATGTTCCCTTGTTAAAAATTAGCTAACATTATCCCATATTTCGTGATCATCTCCACATATCTGAAAAGGCTTTGCTAATGGTAAGCTGTAATGGAGGCCTAAAGTGCTGTGCTCATTCGATTTTTGTCCTGCCTGCAACCATGTGGTCTGGCCTAGCCAATAATAAAGTAATTGATTTTACATTACTTTTCAGTGGCTTAAGAAGCTGTAATTAATCTCCTTACAGTTTTGTTAAATGCAAATCCCATAAAGCTGTCTAATATGCTTATGAGACCAAAACACCAGGCCAGCAGCTTAGGATCTGAACCATGCTGCTAAGCATACCCCTTTGTTTAGCTTTTCCTGATGAGCTTACAGACAGCAGCGGTGAGATGGTGAAAACTGAATTCTACGTTCTTATGATCGTGTCTTCCACGAATGTTACCAAACATAAATACAACAGGGAAACGTGTTAATTTTGGCTGGTGCTCAAGATTTTGTGTTCGATATAGGATGGCCAGTTGAAGACAATGAGTGTTTCTTCTGGGCTAGTGTCATCTTGGCATCAGATTCAAAGGATTTACACTGAAAAACAGGGGCTTCCAGTTGCTATTGATGCTGAAAGCTCTGCAGACATCTCTGAATAGATAGAAGCCAAGTGGTTTGAATTTGGAGGTGGAAAGAAAGAAGGCATTAATACAAATGCAGCCTCTCTCTTACTTGCTAACTTTCAAGACAGTAACAGGTAAAGAAAACTTGCTTGCTAGCCTAATGTGACAACCTAATGTACCATTTTACCAAAGGCAAAAGAAATCCTGAACCGGAGGAACCTAAGACATGCTATGTGGTTATTAGGTACTGAAACATTTGGTTTTTTATCATAGAGATTACATAAAAAATGTAAAATTAACATGTATACATTTTTATATTCTAGGCTTTCTAGCAGAGAACCTTTAAATGGCATCCGCAACAAAATAAAGGGAAAGATCTGACAGGAACACAGAGCAGTCTCAATGCTGAATATAGATTTGGCTCCTTCAAGTGTGGCTTAAAGTGAGCTTGAAACGAAATAAACAGAACAGCTTCAGCAGTTTAGAGCTGAAGGGAAGTCATCCATCACAGTGGAGGAATGTTTGATCTGATGTACAGTAGTTTAGCTCACAAACTTCATTGCTAATAACACTTATTTCTGTGCTCACTACAAATCTAATAATAGAAAACATGTCCTGAAGAAATTCAGTATGCCAAGTAATTGTGAGCATCAGTCTTATGGAATATGTAAATAATAGACACAGTGGACATTTAAATACATTCTGTTTCTGTCTGTGCTTAAAAAAATGAAAAAAAAAATCCCATAACAACACTTATTAAAATCCCTCAGCTATTTAACAAGCTTTTATATGATTGTCCATTCTTAAAGAAGATGTTTAAATGTTTGGTTTTTAACTGTATGTTGATTGGCAACTGAATGTTCATGGCAATTTTTTTGTCTTTCCTTCACCCTGTTCGAGGCACTCCGATCTTATTAATCGATTAAGATTCTTATTATGCTTGTTACGTATTGTGATTTCCACAGTATTCAGATGTATTGAGAAATATAGTCTGCCTAAAAGGGCTTGTCTTCCAGAAATATTAAGAAAGCAGCAGTTCAAAAATAACCTGAGGTGACTGGTTATGTTCAGCCTTCTGATCTAAATTATTTTTGAATGCATAGTTAAAAGTGTAATCCACAAATAGTCCTCAATAACAGATCTGATCATTTTATCAACTTGTCTTTTTCCTCTTCCTTTTCAGTCATTTTAATGTATAATGTGTGAACAGTGTATTCTCCTTTCAGGCAACAAAAAAGAAGCTCTTTTGACACTCCCAGGGTAAGAACAGGGTAGAATGAAAAATGCCATCTTCTCCTTGGAGAACATAGTTATCATTTCTGTGATACTTCAAGGTTAATTCCTGCTACTCAAAGGAGATTACACTTTGACAATGCTGCATCTTGACCTTTAACACACTTTTAAAATGTTGTGACCTACAGAGAACACAGAACTTTAATAAATATGTAATTAATTACAGTATCAACACACACTCAAATCTGGGGTACATATCCTTCTTCTCCAGAATATACACATGAGATGCAGAAGCATGGAAATGAGTAATTTTTTTTATACAGCATAAATCTATAGAGTGATCAAGATGTAGAAGAACAAACAGCTAGATAATCCTATACTACTGGATAGCTAAAGGGTACACTGACAAAGGAGGAAGTAAATAGATAAAAATTAATTAAGATAAAAAAATAAATTATAGCCATAAAATCAGGCTGAAATAAATTGTTGTAACACCTTTTCATAGAATTTCTTCATTTTCAGATTAGAGAGAAACATGAGGGTCATCTTGAATAACTTGTCACTTTAATTGTTGAATAACAAATGTTTATAGAAAATTTTCAGATTTCCTCAAAATTAATACAGGTGTTTGCTTTTTTCTGTATTGCGACTATAGATTTGATCAGAGGATCATCTTTATTATAGAGTAAAATTTGCCTTGGTAAAACACACAGGCTTTCACTTTATTGAATTGTTCTTGTTTTGATGTCTCCAGGGTTCATGGAAGTGGAAAAAGTAAGCTTTTAGCCCTTTCATTTTCATGAGTCACTGTATTAACTCTCTTCATTCAACAGCTGGCACTCAGAATCCCTGGGGCAACAGCCGTAAATGTAAAGACATGATTTTTTTTATGTGTATGCATTGTATATGATAACGATACTATTTACATATATACCAAAAGGATCTTAATAGAATAGAAACATAAATAGAAAGAATAGACCATCTTTATTAAAAATATACATGATGAATCAAGGACGATATCAACTATCTTGTTTAAAAGATATTTAGAAATCTTAAGTCCCTGTAGATGCTTCTTCTTCCAGATACTTTTCCTGTTTTAATAGCCCTATTTGCATATCTTGTCATAGCCAGTAACGAGCTTATTTATTGCTTGTCTCTACTTTTCTTAGGAGGCTTTTCCAAATTCTTTACCCATGAATTAGGCTTTCAGAATACTTAGACTACAATTTCTTAGTCTATATTTTTAGTAACACAAGCATATGTCTTCTTATTGAAACAATCTATTTTATTCTCTTGGAGAATGTGATTAGTTTCAAAGGCGGATACCAAAATGAGATTTTTTTTCTCTTTTGTCAAATACTTCTTCTCAACACAAATCTTCCAACCAGCTGTTGCCAGTGCACACAAGAACATTACACCTTAAAGCTGTCAGTTCAATTTTGCTCTCATCTTCACTTCTTCACATCTTATGAAAGTCTCATTACTCTTCCCACTCTTGTAGGTCAGGTCCTAGATCAACGCACCAAAAAAAGAAGTATTACAGCTTCCAGAAGGTAAAACACCCAAAGGGTTTTGATTTAAAATTCCATCTAGTGATGCCATAATATCATCATACTGTAGAAAGTTATTGTATAGGCAATTTTAAAGCAGTCATGAGTTAACCAATGGTTCAGTCAATAAACTGAAAGAACATTTATGCCCAGGAAGGAAAGGGATGAAAGCAGTGATGGCTACAGTGGCTCACATATCTATGCAAGCTCTCATTGGTGTATAGCCAGATGCCTCTAACAAGCTCTCTGGAAAACCACAAGGTTAACTATGAATATCACTGGTGGTTTGTTCCTGGGTGTTGCTTAGGAGGGAAAAATGGGTTTTATTAGTGCTATTTTACTAGCAGTAACATAGTTGTCACTGTTGGAGAGTTTGTACTAAAGTTTATGATGAATTTAATAAGTCTGGAAATTTTGATGCATGACTACTACTGTAACAAAAGTTATTTGTAGTAATCAAGTTGGCAATACTGTATAAAAGGTCTTTCTTGAAGGCTTACACTGATAAAAAAATACTTTAAAGGATCAATCTGCTTTCAGTGACAAGAAGCATCCTCAAGCTGTCCTAATTAAAAAATCAGGTACTATGTCAATAAGAAGCACACAAATAGAAAATTAAGCTAGTTATTGGAGTACTCACAAGCAGTATAGCCATATAACCTTTGTCAAATCCAAACTTGTTGTCAATGCACCCTTCATAACTCATACAGAAATTAGGGAAATCCAGTCAAAGGATGGTAGCAGTATCTCACATCATGACTGTCTGGAAGCCTTGCCTGAAAAGTTTAATTTTAAAAAACATTGTGTCTTAATAATGAAGGAAGATCAAACATTAGTAATTTCAACAGCTGTAGTATTAACAGTTGCTAAAAGCAAATAATGAAGTATGGTAAATAGCTGAAATGCAGGCAGGTGTTTGTCATCTAAGCTTGCTCCATAACCCAAATCTTTCAATAGGAGAAAATGGAAATGAGAATACTGACACATTTTATGTGGGTCTTAACAGCAATAACACTGCTGGACTGCAACAACAACAAAAAATCGTACTTTACTCATCATCTCTTATCTCTGTTTGCATTGGTTAGTCACTATAAATATAAAAGCAGCTAACACCACACATTGTAATTTTTCCTAGACACTTAAATTTTAAAAAGGTAACCTGCAAAGATCTTGTTAAGTAATTTAACACCAAAATAAGAAATACAAAACCACTGCTAGAAATGTATGATCTTTTTGTCACACTGAAAGCAGTGTGCATCTCAAGAAGCTAGAATATGAATTCTGCACTTGAAGCCAGAAATAGGTCATCAAGAAGAAAAATTTAAACCGGTGACTCAGGTGTATCCTCTTGCTGAAGATCCCAGCTGTGATGATATTACCAGTTGGTCAAGGATTGGCTTCTCTATTAATTAAGGAAAGATGGAAATTGTGGCAGAGCTTCTTCTTCCATGACTGATGGAAAAGACAGCATAAGCATAAAGAAGCTTCCTAGTGATCCAAGAGAGAGAGAATAATCCTCCATTGTCACTGCAGATGAGTTTATGTATCAGCTCCATGAAAGTTATAGAACATGAAACAAGCAATAAGTGACAGGCAAAGCAGCAGGTTCGTCATTGCAGAGCGCCATGTACAATGGAGGAACTATCTCTGCAAACCAATTCCCTTCAGAATGGCAAAGTAAAAATTGGTTGTGACAACACCTGAACTCAAGAGAAAAATCATTGGACTGATCCTTTAGTGTATGTTCAACTACTCAGAAAATCTCTTAGCACTCCTGCAATCAAGTAAATGTGCATTGGAGTGGATGAATTTCAGGCCTACACCTTATTCAGTCATCTGCATGACTTAAACAAATGCCTCCTCTTACACTGCTGATCACCATTTGTTGAAGAGAACATTTGTTAAAGAAACTGAGCTCCATTCAGAAAAGTAATTCACTGGTCAAATCTGCATATCAATCAGCGTATTGGTAATGGCCTTGACAAAGATACAGTCTCATATGCATGTTTGAATACTAGATCAGTGAAGGCTTCCGATCAAAAGATAAAGCTCTAATGGTGGTGAAAAAGAATCACTTGCCAACAGTAGAGCAAATTTATATCAATACTGTTCAACATCTGCAAAGATGTTGAAGATCCCATCTTGATCTTGATCCCATCAAGATCCCATCCATTCCAGCTCACATCTTAATATCCAACCTAAGTCAAAACAAAGGATTTCTACCAGTTAAAACCACATTAAGAGCTGCGTGTTCCAGGCTATCGATTACTGTACTATAAACCAAACATACCGCGACCAGGCTAAAGCATGATTTCACCTCTGTAGTCAACAGGCCAATAAGAAAATAGTAATTATGGGTTCAGTAGAAGTAGAATTTTTAAACATATTACCTTCTCTCTCCCATTCTCTTTCTGATAGGAAGATAAACAGTTTAATGTCCCTCTCCATTTGAAACAGTCTTCTGCTTTACAACGTACCAGCTACCTTGTCTCACAGTCTGACCAATTAACATATATTATCAGGCTGAGAGCAATTTTTTCAGCCTGTATTTAGCTTTGAAGTATGCTGACTCTATTAACAGAAGGTTTTTCATTGCATGAAAGCTTATGTATTTTTTCAGCTCTACTAGTTACCCTGATGAATGTGTTTTCTCTCTTTTTGCAAACTCTGACTTACATCATGTAGACGTATCTCATTTGCAGCTAGCTCAGAGTAGCTCTTAGTATTACTCTGCCCTGTGTGAGTGGTGACAGCTGGATCCAAATATTTTAAGGTTCTCATTGCTTTTCAAATTAGCCCAAAAGACACAAGGATTTCATATACATCTTGATATACAGCAGACAACATTTCAGAAGAACTCCCTCCACAGATAGCATAGCTGTCAGGACATGACTGCAAGAATAGGCACTTCAGTACCTCTTACTGTAATTTCCAAAGAGAAATACAACCATGACAGGAGCGAAGGCCTACTAAATAGAGCTGATAAGATCAAGAAGGGGTCTGGTTTTGCTCCTTTATACAGAAACTAGAGATAACAGCTCCTTAAAATTAGTGTCTGCATAAAGCAGTGTTTAATGTTTTTACTAAAGCTGTCAGAGAGTCTTGCTTATGAGGGAAATTGAGAGCCCTTGTAGCAAAAGCTTAATCAAGAAAGCTAGCGGGGATAAGAAATTCATTTCCCTTAGGAATTTTCTGTCCTTTGACAAGATAAACAGAGACTGCGGAATCAAAAAAAAAAAAAAAAAAGAAAAAGAAAAAGGTTTGCAAAGAATGTAAGTTTTAGAGACATTTGAGAAGGCTAAAAAAGTCAGTGTGGGGTCTGGCTTCCTATACTGACTTTTCTCCTCCCATGGTGATAAAAATAATATTATATCTTAGCATGTGTAGTCTGTAGCATTCACACTGATGCGCACCTCATGTGTGGGCACTTATCTGAAGAGATCATTTATCTTGACCTTCTCAAGTTGACTGTTAGCAGTAGTGTCAGCGACAGCTAGTGTCAACTACAGCTTCTGTCATCTAAAGAGCTGCAGGCTGTTTGAAGAGCTACCCTGCTGTAGTAGGCTTCTGATAACTCTCCAGCAAAAGTCTCTGAAACAAATACCATATTATTGATGATGCTACCAGTATTGTCTGAAAAGTTTTTGTTATGTTTTAGACTTGCAGATTTTTTGCTGGTGTTCCTCAAAGTTCAATTTCTCATTCAATGAGAAGATATTTTTAAAAACATTTACAATTTTTTCACTGGAAAAAAAAAAGTGTCAGCATAGAAAAATCTGATTTAAGGTTTCTGCATTTGACTTAATCTCTGAGCTTTTGCTGAAAAGAAAGTGATATCATGAAAGGATTGGCAGACATCAATTTTTTTTATGTAATGCATGGAAACAGAAGAGCACTCATCAGCTTTGAACAGAGACTTTTACTAGGATTACTGTATGTAAACATCCTAAAAGAAGACTCCACCTGTTGGACTTAAAATCCACTGTATAAAGAGACCTAGAAAGTATAAAAATAACAATTAGACCTAGTAGTACCTTAGCTCACACCCTCTAGATCAGGTAGAAATGTCTAGTTAAAGCACCACTCAGAAACAGTGTCCACCCATGCAACTTGTCAAATTGGGCTGTCAGAATTTTTGAGAAAGAAAATACAAATATTCCAACAATTATTGTATATTAAAACTTCATTATTTTTATGAGGTTTTAATGTTCTGAGTCAGAGATTTTTGAGAACTATGCATTGGTAGGGCTGTAGTTTCCATGTCTATGAAGATGGTTCCTGCGGTCCAGCTGTTGAAAAAGGTTGTTATAGTCTTCATTAGAAAGGAAGTGTCTTTTCCTCAAATTACAGAGTCCTGTAAAAACCACACAGTAAATTGTTAAGCTTGGCCCAAATATTGAAATCCTAATGCCATTTGCAACCACAATAAGAAAAAAAACCCTTCCTTATGAAGAAATCAACTCCTAATCAGGTGTGATGCCTCATCGTCTGTCATAAAACATGCTTTTGCAAACTCAAACTCATTAGTTTAATGACAGAAAGACCTGTGCAATTACACCAAACCTGCAGGCAAGGTCTGGAATGAGAGATACAGTTACAGCATTTTCAGTGAAGATTATAAATAACACAAACTTTCCCCACAGTTTAATGTTTAGACCATAACCTACTTCATGCAAAAAAATAATGAATTTGAAAGGGGTTGAAGAGTTTTATAGAAATGTTCTACTATTTACTGGAATGCTTTAATGTAAGACATGTTAATAGCATGAAGGAAAGAAACAAGATGAAGTTTTATGGTCTATATTGTAGCTGCTGTCAGACAAGACCATTTCAATGATTTTTCTGGCCTTAAAAACGTATGAACCTGTGGGTTATTCTTACATCTGTGCAGCACTTTAATTGGCTACATTATGGAAGACTCACCATAATTTATAAGCAATCTTAATTTCAGGAGAAAAGCAGACATATATTGTCATTTTCTTAATCTTGGTCATACAAGCTGAAAAGACCTCTTTTTATCTTTTCTATACTAAAATAGTTTATTACATGGCAAATTTGCTGATAAATATAAGATTGTAGGGAACCCTTTTTTCAGAATTAGTGCTTTAGAAATTCATTAATATTGTATTAATCTATATTAATTACTATAATCACAGATTCTATGTATTACCAATCAATGTTCAAATATGAATGTGAACGATTGTCTTTTGATTCTAAGAGATTCAGAAACATGCATTTCAGTGATATGAGCATACATTCCAGCGTTTGAAAACCTCCTCTAGTGTGTTTTTGCTTGTCCTTACATTTAAATTTGAGATTAAGATACCAAAGCATAAAAATTTAGTTTCTTGAAAGTCATCGAAGTCCACACTTGGTCTGAAACAAAATATTAGCTTTCAATGCTTATTCGAAATATCCCAAGAGATGAATTTTGCATTACAGGTTCTTCTGTAACCAGATAGTGTTTCTTATTTAAAGAAGCCATTACCATTGTTAAAAAGTGTTTTTATAATTAAAGCATCATGACCATATCTTCTTGAAGTCATCTCAACATAGCTTCTTACATATGGTTCCTACTAGTTACAGCTACCTGGTATCCACTAAAGTGAGCATGTGTTTTAAAGCATGACTTATTTTTTACAATACCGTATATATACAGTGATATAACGTATATATTCCCAAATGATATTTTCACCTAATTGAATGTGAAGGTAATCCACATTGGAACCTGAAGCTGAAATGAAGAAACAGGTTATCTCTAATGCAAGATATGAATCATCTCTGATGTTATCTTCACTTGAATTCTAACATAGAAGAGCGTAGTTAGGTTTGAACATGGACACAGAGATGTGCATAAGACCCACATTTTCATCTCTTGCCTACTCAGGACTCAGATGGTTCCAACTTTCAAAAATTACATCCCACTATTTTGATAAAGAAACATTTACAGAGTGATAAAGCTGCACCTACCATTCAAGGTACACCCTGATTCCACCTCCAGCACTTTCTGGTACATTTGGGACTATAAGCTTTGGGCAAACATTTGTTTATTTGGTAGATGTAGTATAGCTCACATATAGTTTGCTGTGGGACTCTTATCTTAACTGACTCTCCACTGACTCCTTGTTTAATTTGCTCTCGTTGCTGTAAGCCTTGTTTCCACCCTCTCTCTGACTTCACCATGTTGTATGATTACTTTCTGGTTCCTACTAGAGCTGCAAGGGATGAAATAAGCTACTCAACCCAGTCTCTGCTTTTCTTTATACCTCTTCATCCTACTCTCTTACAACAGACCATATAAAGTCATCCCAGTACAGATCTTGGCCCTGTCTGTTCAGATGGAGCACTTGCCATCTAATACTCTATAAATGTCTCTGATTTCCATCACTAAAACTGCTGAGAGTCTAATGCCAACTCTTTACAATCTCTTTTAAACTGCAGTTTGGACCATTGCCTTTTGTGATTGGTTTGTAGGGGAATTTGATTGTTAGACCAAGACCGGTGTATTTGTGCAGTGTTCTCGGCTTGTTGGTTCCTTTGATGCTGACATTTCAGATCAGCACTGTCTGGCTGTGCCTGTTTCCTGCTCATTGCTATTCCGCTGGAGTGGGCTGTTTGGAGCGCACCCAAGAACTGTGATAAAGTATCTGGAGATGCATTTTTCAAGGTAACACGTAGCTGACATGCTCTGCTGAGACAATTAGCTACTGTACACTGCAGCAAGTGATTAAACATCAAGGTGTCTTACCTTGGGTACCCACAAAGGAACAGGGTGACAGACTGGGTGAAAGCGACAACTAAAAGATAGGCAGCAAAAGCAAATGGGAAGACAAAGAAGTATTGTGTTCTAGGAATTAGATAATACCTGCTCAAGATGATACGCTTTCCACACGGCAAAAATCTCTTGTTGCCCTTAGAGAAATAAGTATAGCGCACGGGAATGTGTGACAGATCAAAGTGAAACTGGTGTAGGTGTTGGTCCATGTGGGCCAATGGGAGCAAGAACAGAACTGCATGGGCTTGGGGTGTGCACCCTATCAGTGGGTTTGAACAGATAAGCTCAGAAAAGATGTTGTGTAGCTGTGGCCAAGTGCAGTCAGAGGAGAAACAGTAAGCATGGGGGAGGAGTAGAGAAAGGTGCTAAGAGGTCAGGAAGGTTCAGGGAAGTTGAGTGAGGCCATGCCTCCTCTTTATTTCCTGTTCCTCACTCTTGGAATGCCCTCGTCTCTTCCTCATGAGTACAAGGTTCCATGTTCCCATGTCAGTCCTTGTTCCCCACTCCCTCTTCCCTTTGGTATGATAGCCTACCCTTAAGAGCAATCTTTCACATCCAAGCATCCTTACTCTCTTCTCAAGTTCCCAAGAATTGGCAGATAACTGGAAGAGGTCCTGCTCCTAGTGAGGGGGAGACCATGAATCTCAGGCCTAGGCCAGGGAAGACAGCCAGAAAAGAGTCTCAGAGGAAGAGCTATTGTTGCCGGGAAATGCCTCCTTCCCCTCTTTACAGTCCCCCTCCTGTCTTTGGCAGCAGCAACAGGAACCCAATTGCAAAGATGAGGTGGGGATTTGCTGATTGACCTGGAAAGGCACATTTTCTTTCCTCAGGCATACTCAGAGCAGGCAGTTTGCCATCCCTTGTTGGCTGAAACTTTTTTTGCATCCTGCCTCACTCTGGGATTTCATGAAGTTGTATATCTACCTTATATTATTCACTCTAGGCTGTCCACATGTCACCCTATTTCATGTTTATTTTCTTTTAGGATCATGACTTGTCAGTGCCAGAGATGTCTCTGTGCCCTGTTACTGGTATTATTGGAATCCCAGTGCAGCTTCTGCAATGTAAAAGGAAAGCAGGATGCCAGGAAACCTTTGCATTTCCTATCAACCAGCAGGAAAGCACATATACGCAGTAACAGTGACAAGCCTGCAAGAATTATTTGTGCATATGTTTTGAGCTAGTGATGCTAGATTGACACTTGGCTTTGAAGGTTAATGTTATTATGGGAGTGGAAAGGCAAGAGTTTTTTTACAGTAACTGTAATAAATTGTCAGTGCTTCACAACTCTACGATTACTTTTTACGACCTCTGGAGAGGTCAGACTTAAGGACTGCTAGGAAGAGAAAAGACCCACCCAATTAAGTGGTGGAAAATCTTCTTTGCCAATGACTGGCCAAACTGTTGAGAAAAGCTTTGAACTAGGAACAATGACAGAGGAACATAAAAAGCCCCTATCAACTGAGAACGTGGTAGACCAGACTGGCAAGCATAGTGTGCAGGGTGATGTGGACAGATGAGACTTCATAATCAAGTCCAGCGAAGAGCCATAGAGGTGATAAGTGACTGGAGCATTTGTCATATGAGGAGAAGTTGAGAGAACTGGCTTTGTTCAGCTTGGAGAAGAGAATGCTCAGGAGGATCTTCAACGTGTATAAACATGTGATGGAGGGGTACAGACTTTTCGATGGCACCCAGTGACAGAACAAGAGGGAATGTCATATGTCATATCTCCATGTAGAGATGGAACTGTCAAATTTGCCAGAGGTGCAGAAATCAACCCAAACTAACGTGGTTAGAGTAACATTAAGAAATCAAATTACAAAAATACTTTACTATTGAATTCTTGCTATAGCATCTTACAAACTTAGAAACATCTTAGAAGACTAATATCAGTCAAACCTATTGCCTGAAGTAATCATGGTTTGTCTTATATAAAATTTAGTTCATTAAACAAATTTTAATTTTACCAAAATCATCAGGTTCATCATTGCCTCAACAACTGAGCCCATAGGCTAACTCAGAGGGGGTGAGAAATGATCACAAGGATAGCCCTAGAACAGAAATTGCAGAAGTAAATACCCAAAGGCAGAACAGTGACATATTTAAGATTTCGTTGTGGATATGGAATTGAAAATGAATTTTGCTGCTGTAGTAGCTGACTTCTACATCTGTACATGAACGTTACATTTTTCCCATCTCCTCTATAATTCTACTCATTTATTCCCATTTACTGTTTTAAGATACTGCCTTCAGCTTTCTACATTCAATGCCTCCTTTTTTTTTCCTTAAAAAATAAGTGAATTTCTGAATTACTTTTTTCATCTTCTCTGACCCAAAGGTCAGACTATCTTTGACCTCTGCATTTCTTACTCTCAGCTACTTTTCACTGCATAGATCACAAAGTTGGTACTGCAAAACCCTCTTTTCTTGACATGAATTTTAGACTGACTTGTCTTCAGCTGCTATGCTTTTTGCTAAATTCTCCTAAAAAACCACAATGAAATAATGTCATAAATATGAACAGAGTATTATATTTATTTTATCAAATGGCTTTCATTCTTTATGTTGTCCAAGTGGGATGACTTATGCAGGTAAGGATTATTCATAGCTTTCCAGAGTTTAACATCTGTTATAAACCTTTTAATGTCATAATCTCTCTTCACTTCCTAACTAGTTTTCCAAAACTTTTACCTATCTTACTGAAAGTTTCAATGTCTCTATCTTTCTGAAAGGTGTTTTATTTTTTAGAAAATTTAAGCAAAATCTCCTCAGCTGATTTTAAGTTGAATCATATGGTTTACCATTCTTTTAGTTTAAAAAACAGATCTTTAGAAACAACTATGCTTGCTTTCCATGGCAGATATGGAGCAGAGAAATAAAGTCGGCATATGTAGGACCTGCACCTTCTACTGAAATGGCAAGAGATTCCGCTTCTGAGCATGCTTGTTAGACAATTTAACATACCTGTAGTAGAGCTCACTGGAATCCTATCACCTTCTTACTACTCACTGGCAGTCAACAAGTCTGGCTGAAGAAGGAATTCATAAGAAGACCCATTCTGCTCAAAATGTTTCTGAGATGTTTAACATCCAATTAAATATATATACATCCTTGAAATATTCAGAATATATCTACTCTGCAGAAAGACCATGATGTGGGATAATATAAGTAGAAATGCATTAGCCTTGAAACTCTAAATTTCTCTCACTGAGAGCCAGTCACCCAGAAGCAAGGCAGACCTCTGCATGGTACAGTTTGTTATTGTCAGTATGGCAGCAGGCTGATGTGATGATTGATGAACAATAACAATTACTATTTCTGTGAAACACCATATATATGACAGCTAGTTCTGTGCTAGACTAAGAGAACATAAAAAGAAAACTCTAGGAAAAAAAAGAAAAAAGAAAGTATGGTTACTGGGTTTAGAGGTTCTCCAACAAATTTAGCTAAAATGATGTTACAAAAATTCAAAGTTTAATGAAAGAAAGGGTAACTACGTTTCTAATATTTTCTATGAAAAAATATTATCTGGTGATATTCCAGCACTTCTTTTAACCACTAGGAAATTTAATCTGGTTTAATTTGCTTTTCTGTGTTCAAAGAAAAAAGTATAGTCTTCTGTA
>NW_010534084.1:10636-18110 GCF_000687285.1 Phaethon lepturus | reverse complement strand
GTAGGGAAAAAAAAAGGCCAGAATTCATATCTGCAGTCTTGTGCTTAGCAGACTTGGCAATCTAGGCTGCAGTACTCTTATCTGCACTGATTTGTTTTGAAATGTTTCACTTAGATATTTCATGGTTGAAAATAAAAAATACAAAATGAAAAAAAATGTATTTCTCACACAAAAAATATTTAGATAGATGTAGATAGAAACTCTTTTCAAATTAGTCCCTATTATTCTTCAGTCAATTTATAGAGCGGAAGGCTTCAAACTTATAAAGGAACTGATAAATCGGAGTGAAGACTCCCATTTCTTCTGGTGTGCTAATTTTCTCTCATTCTTTTCTAGCCCTGCAATCCAAACTTTTATTGAGGAATCATCTGATCTCCTGACATATGTCCAGATAAAGAGGGAAGTGCCTGTAATTGTCAAAACAATTGAAAGAGTCTTCTTCAGACTAAGCATTACAGTTGTATACCTGTAGAACATACATTTAATTGAAAACACAGAACACGGCTGTTACAGTGAGTCTTAATGGACAAGAATATTGGCAAGCTGCTTCCGGTGTTGGAGCTGGTGTAAAACAATTACGCACGGGTCAGGTTGACTTCAAAGAGAAATCACCTCATTAAGATAATTGTTAGAAACATATCTCCCTAGATGCTAGCAGCGTTTCATTCCTTCCAGTTGCTAACTCCACCAGTTTGTTTGCTCACAGTTAATACTGTCTCTGCAAAGGAAAGAAATAGGATTTAAAAAGAAATCTTGAAAAGACAGAAGCAAAACCTTATATAAAACCTGAAAATATGAGTATTTACAGATTTTTACTGACTTGCAACAGCAGATTTAGAAGTAAGAGAAATGGCTTAATATATATTTATTTTTGTTAAATACATGGCACAAACAACATTATCAAAACAACGAGAATTGTTAATTCACTTTCCAGTTTCTCAGTCATGTCACAATTCCATTAAATAGTTTATTTCCATCTTGTTAAGAATTTTAATTTTACAACACTTCTGTGTTATAGTTTATGCTTTGACTTTGCTCATTCTGAGCATTACAGAGATCCACAAGCTAGGTTTCAAAGTACTTTTATCCAACCATTTAAACTGAGATGACTAATACCATCTAACCTGTAGTCTCCCATGAACAGACCACGCTTCACTATCTCCTATCACAACAAAGGAACTCCAACAAGATACCTGGTTCCAATCGCTATGTTTTATGACACGTCAGGAAAGCTCTATTTCTTAACAGGATATTCTTCAGATCCTTTCCTACAAGTAGATGGGTTAGATGCAAACCAGCTTCCAATCTTTAAGCCTTTCCAAAGCTGCAGTTAAAGAGCTGTCAGAGGACACAATCAATCACCCAAGCTGAAACTGAGAGGATACATCTTCACCGCTGAGAAATCATCCTACCTCTTTTCTTAGGAAGAGTTGCAGACTAAGTATCCAAATGATTCCTACTTCAGCGTTTGCATATCCAAGGACAATTCCACCTCTAGGTTTCACCTGTGAAGAACCTTTTGTGAAGAACCTTTCACCTGTGAAGCACCTTTTGTGCTTGGCCGTATCACAAAGCAAATACCAATCTGTTAGCAGCACTTGTATTAAGTCACCTGTGAAACTATTATTCCCTTTTCTTGATCGCGGTATTAGTTTTCTCCCATTTTTATATTCTTTGAGAAGATAAATAGCATATTAGCTACCTGATCTGTATCCCATTTTGTATATGTACATATGCATGGTAAGCATTACAAATAAGTATTACAAACACTTCCTTGAACTTAGATGTCTCTCTGAGAAGTTTCTTGATTTCAACAGTTAATTGAAGGAATTAACAAAATCAGAGAGCTAATATGATAGAATTTGCTTGTCCTGTAGATTTGTACAAATCCTCTTTCTGCTTTTTCATTTCTTAACCTAAGGAATAGCAAATGAGAAGATATTATTATATGTCCAAATTTTTAGAACTTAGCTATGGTTAACCTGGAGGCTGCACTAAAGATGTCTTCATTTTATTTTATGGAAGCAAAATAATTTTGTTATCTAAAATCTACTTGTTAGATAAAATGTCAGCTAAGTGGAAAAAAACAGTGAAGGACCTTGTTCTTTGTTGCAGTTATATTGCTTTCAACTTGTGTGCAAAATAGTCAACATAAGCTAAAATATAACTGTTGCCAGAATTTTCAAAAGGCACACACCTCCATGCATCTCGTCTGCATGGAGGTCAATGTCAAATCTGACTTTAACAGTGACAATACCTCACCTAAATACTTCACAGCTTCGACATCTGGCTTTTTCTTTTAAGAAAATCCTACACATCCATCATCATTATTTAGTTAATTAAACTCCTATCACTGTCTGGAAGAGAACTCCAGTATTATTTCCCATGTTTACTAAAAAGGCTCACTGCAGAAGACAATACTAATTTTAAAATGGCTAAAGAATATGAATCTTGTAGAGGCGCTGATATATAATCTACTTGTACCTACGGGTAACACTTCACTAGAGCAGAGTTTTGACTATTTTGTGGCCAGATGGAAAAACAGTACCTGATGTTAAGGCTGTAACAGTGGGATAAATCTCATGCATCTTAGACATCTGCAGGAACACCCACACTAATATTTTAGTTCAGATTATTAGTGCTCATTTGAAGCAAATCTCCCAGTTATCCAGAATTTACTGAGCACCAGTTCATACCACAGAGCAGCCTCAGAGCACACGAATGGCCAAAGCAAAAGATTATTCCAGGAATGCACCTAACGCACTACGCTTGCTAATGGTAGAACTGCTAATGTGCATTCCTGGCAATCAGACTAGGACCAAGCCAAAGTAAAACCCACCAAGCACACACAGAGCACATAACAGTTCTTCAGTGTCCTCTGCTTCACTCCACAAATCTTCTCCTAGTGTACCATACTACTGCCTAACATACACCACTATAGTTATACTACGTACCTCTACGTCTGTGGAAATCATCCTAAACTTTTTTTATAGGCAGTGGAAGGAAAAAAAGCTGAAATTAATAGGAGTTGTTTTAGATGTGCAGCTGGAGAAGAGAGGAAGTGGAACTGTTCTAAAAAGGAGGTCTAGACAACAGTCTCATTTGGTTAGATAAATCCATCTTTGGGGTTTGAATGGGACACAGTCAATTAAACTGCCATCTCCAAGAGTTTAGCTTCATTGACTTAAAGGATATTGCATAGGAGTCTGTGGCAGCCCAATGAACAGAAGTTAGTTCTGATGGAGTCCGGCTTTTAGACTTCAAATTTTTCAGAAAGACTCCTTCAGCTTCAATTATGACAGCCATTAAGCTAAGAATAGCTGTATTTTGTTAAGTACTTTTTGATCCCTAAATTCAGAGCTTTATTAGTTTAATTCTACAGTGGAAGGAGAATATTTGGCAGAAGTATCTTCTGTCAAAGAAAAATTGGGTGATATAGGAGTCCTATACTATTCTGGTCTCATTTCATATTTCCATATTGGACATTATACTTCAGTATATTGTCTGGTATATTAAGTGTCTTCCCATATTTAACAAATAACTAATTATTTTTAAAAGACACTACAATAAGAATGAAACTCCCATGCAAATCTCAAAAAGCAGGAACATACAGAAGTTAAGGAACCACTTCCTAACCATTCTCTCAATATGCAAATGTTTTGTTTCTACTGACAATGACATATCCTGCCACATCATAGAAACCTTCATTGTGCTTCCAACAGGTAAGAATGTGCACTACATACCACATTAATCTCCCTTGCTGTATAAAGCCAGCCCTTAATTACCTCTTTAGCATAGCTGCTAACGATTCAGAATTGATAGGCATGCACGAGTGAAGTTCATAGCGGACACATAAGGAAAATGTAAGACTGTAATAACTTCGATGAATGTATGTTGGACTCCCTCTGTATTCTTTTTTGCCAAGGATGATGAAAATATAGTGTTAGTGAAAATGTAATTCTAAAAAAGAATCATGGTTGTACCTGTGTAATCAATAGTTTACTAATGGTGTACTCTGAAATAATGTAGTTCTACAGGTATATAGAAAAGATTTGTGTATAACTTAAGAAGCAGTATGCAACCAGTTAATTCAGCTAATGTCTGTGCAAAAGAAACAGAATTAAGGTAAGTATCTGATACTCATTTTGGCACTTTTTGCCTTCCTAAGGTCCATTTTATAATGGTACCAGTTTAATATTTTCCACAGGGATTGTGAAACTAAGCTGGTGATGAATTACAATACTAAGCATCTTTCTTCCTTTAATAATTATTTATTACAGCAAAAATAAACACTGAATAACAAATTCATTCCCACATAAAGTTGGGATGAATGAATGCTGCATGAGAATATGAGTATGCCTCACCAAGGCATTCTCCACATGGATCTCAGGCAAAACAAGGCTTTCTCAGAGTTTTATGAAGCTTAATATCCACAATGAGTTTAAGAAAACAGATACTTTGATAGAAAGCAAAGGAAATAATGTGCCAAAATTAATCATTCTTGAAAAGTAGAAATATTATGGTCAGATGAAGATTACTAATAAAAATATCTGAATATTTTAGAGAGTGAGATCATAACTAGAGATACTGAATATGTTATATGGGTAGCATATATGAACTACATATGAAAATAGCACTTTGTATATATAAATTATACATATTATACACAGTCAATGTTTCCAAATATAAGTGTTTAACTAACATAATTGATATTTTTTCCATAATGATTCTATTTTACAAAAACATATGAACTGATGAAAGATTTTATCATTACATGTTACTATCCAAAAACCTCTAGTGTACTCAGTGAACTCCATAGTTAGTTCACTGACAAAACTGAAGGCCACAAAAAACTTAAACTTCAGGGAATAGTTAAAATATGTAGCCAGTCAAGATTTTTTTCATTTTGAGCTTTTACTAGAACTGATTAATAGCATGGCCTCTGCTTTTCCTGGGTTAATTGTTGTAAATGTAAATTATGTGTGTGGATTCTGTAACAAACCTCTTTAACGTCCAGCACCCCTGGTTTCCGAGATCTTTGTGTCCTGATCAGCTCTACTCTTACATTTCTCAGCAAAGAGACATCCAGAGCACTCCCAGTT
The DNA here is from genome assembly GCF_000687285.1 of Phaethon lepturus. Taxonomy (NCBI): domain Eukaryota; kingdom Metazoa; phylum Chordata; class Aves; order Phaethontiformes; family Phaethontidae; genus Phaethon; species Phaethon lepturus. The sequence goes on along the minus strand of NW_010534084.1, from coordinate 13,008 downwards.
GGACATGTCATGCTGCAAACCACTATGATTTTGTGTCTGTGACCAGTAAAAGCAGGCTGCTGCTGGAGTTAGCAAGAAGGCAGGGTCAGTGACTACCCTGACCAGGGCACAGTGCCCAAGCAAGACCAGGGTGGTGAAAACCTACCAGCTGCCCAGGTTTGAGTCTAAATGGAGCTCTGGAGCAATGGGCAGATGGTGCTTGGGTAGGGGTCCAGGTGAGACTGATCAGGCAGGTCCACTTATCCCAATCAACAATTTTTATGTGTGCAGCAGAAATTTCTTTGGCTGTTAACGTACAATTAGTAACATGGGAATACGCTGGATAAATAGGAAAACCTCACAGACTGTCATGGCTCTGAGCACACCAGAAGGTCCAGACACCAGGTTTCTGCACATTGGTCTGTGGTCTCTGTTTTAGTTCAGGCTGGGCACCTCAACTTTGCCCGAGCTTTGTTCCAGAGCTACTTGTGCTTGGCTCTGTCTTTGCTGGCCTGACTCACTGGCTGCTCTTCTGGGACTGATCCTAGACCTCAGGTGTAGGTAATCTTGTCTCTGGTCCTGTTTCAAACTTGCCTCCTTTTATTCTTGCCTGAGCTTCCTGACTCGGACCTAGCTTGTCTCTCATCTTTCTTGGGACTACTGAGGGAGGCTGTGCCTATCACCACCCTGACCCTGCTCAGGTGCTGTGCCTTGTTGTAGGGGACACAGTTCTGCCTTAGGGCCACCCTTGGCTCCCAGCTCATCGCCCTCATGGAGCAGCTCCTGCTGCTCCCTCACATGAACACACACAACAGGTGCTGAATAAATGCATGAGCCTGCAGTTAGGCAGAGATGGAGCAAGACCTTCATATTCATGCGAATATGGTCTATTTATAGAGATGCAAATTTGACAAGCAAGTCCTACAGCAATTCTAAAGACTCAAATCCAAACTAGAAGAGTTTGTTTAGTTTTATTTTATGTATGTTTGTCAGATATACAAATTTGGTATTTTTGAATTTAATCTCTGATACCACTTTCTATCTCCCTGTTAGAATTAACTGTTGGCAATGCTTCTGCATGTACTCATCCACAAATCCCCATTTTAGTCAAAAATACCATCCCTAGACAGCCTGTGTCTAGAGAGAGGATATGGATGGCTTCAGGGCTCAGATCACACCTTGGCACATGTACTATATAAACAGAACATGGCTAGTTACCAGATTGTTTTTCTAGCAGTGGCCAATCACTTATTATCATCAAAATTTCGATTCAGTGATCTGTAGTGACTACACAGTAGATTTGTGGATATTATTTAACCTTCTTTCTTGTGCAGATGATATTTCTGAGAAGTTGTGGTTTTTTGCTAGCTGCTAACTTTTTGGAATTTTCCTTTAAAGTGAGACTTAAATAAAACCTCTGCTGATTGATGGATGTGATTTTGCAGTCTAATAACAGATGCTTTTCAGATGGTCTGGTTTTAAGTTTGCAAACAGTGCTTGTTCACCATTTATTTTCCTTAGGGTCCCATTCTGAAACTTGGCTAAATACTATAGATAGCCCCACCTCACCAAGGTCAGAGGGTAATTTTCACACATGATGCAGTACACATCTATGATCTGGAAAGTGTGTTTATTTTACCTGGGTATGTTTCACAGACTTTTGCACAATCTTATCTTCTCTGTTCCTTGCTGTTGTGGACTATCAGCCACATAGCTTACAGTCCTCTAGCACAGGCCCTGAAAATTCATGAAGTCCTTGATCTGTCATTGATAAGGTCTTTGAAAAATGTATTTAAGATAGTGAATTGTTCAGATACTATTGCAACTGGGGCTACACAGGAGATGATAGTTACTTGTTTCGTATTTCCTATTATCTCATCCCAAGCATAATACTATGAACCAAGAGAGACATTTAAGGCCTTAGAGCAGGGAAAACGCAGGATCAAAACAAGTCTTCCACAACCATATACAAATCTAATAAGTGTACAAATAAATATTTCAAAGGACATCAACTCATGTTAGAAAATCTCAACTTGTAACATCGGTGGAAAAGCTAATTGTTTCCTAACACCACGTTTTTCCTGTTTACTTTGACTGCATGTCATTCCCTGCTCAGGCCTTCAGTCCTCTAGTTTGAGGGAGAGTTCCTCCAGCCGAAGTCCCATAACACATTCCTCACATCCCATTCCCTCTCAGGACAGCAGCTGGGCTTCCAGGTGCTCCCCTTGAGCAATATCCTACAATCTTTCTGCTTCACAGGAGTTCAGTTATATCTAACAAAGATGGACATTTCATGTAAGATATTCTATATTGTTGCTATAGGAAAATTAAACAGTTTTGTTTCATTTATTAAATTATAGTAATGCTACAGGAACATCAGTTTTTCTCAGTTA
>NW_010534084.1:0-10605 GCF_000687285.1 Phaethon lepturus | reverse complement strand
ATTGGTGATGATTTGTTACCATCTTCATCTTTCCTTTGTAGAATGACTTAATGGTCTGTGCCTTCTCTGAAAGAAAACCAAGAATTATCTGCTTCAGATGATTGATTTTGTTTGTTCACACTGAATACTTTGCTCCTTTTGTAACAGTATAAGCATGTTTGTTTCATAAATAATAGGATGAGGGAAGTGGTATGGTATTATTACTATGTGAGACAACACAGAATGGCTTTGGATTTTATTTTTATTTGTTTGTTTTGCTGAACCCCTACTCAACTGGCAAATATATAAAGGGCAACAAATCCAAAGAGCAGTTACTGTAATTCAGTCAGTGACCTTAAAAACTCTAACCAAATGCTTTTCTCTATAGAAAGCCTCAGAAAGCAGTAATGAAAACATGCTACCTCCAGCTATGGATTAACGAGCAAAGTGATACCTCTATGGGGTGAGTGAAACTTCATCACTACTAGCAGTTTTCAAAGCATCCCAGGACACTGGCGTTCACTTCCATTTAGTCAAAAATACTCTGCTAAACTTTAAGATGTCCTTTCAATGGAGGAAAAAGAGTGAGAAAGGAGAGGAGAGAGAGCAGATACAAGGAAAAAAAAAGTCTGAATTGGCTAGTGACTTACACGTTTTGTGGGGGTTGTATTATGGGTAGATTTTACTATTGAGATTTATTGTTGTATCATCACAAGAAGAACTTACACAAATTGTAACAGACAGTAGGGTGAGTATTAGAGAAAAAGGATACTTCGTGTTTAGCAGAAACTGACATGTATGGCATAACTGCTTTTATTCAATATCTGTACTGCAGACTAATGAGCAACAGGGATACTTAGGTTCAGATTTAAGTTCAAGATATTTTTAGTATAATTTAGTAGAAGCCACAATCTTTGGCGTACGAAATACTAGAGTTTATTTTAAAATACTCTAAGAAGTGGAATTTCACAATGTAGATGGCACCTTATTTATTACACGGGTTATTTGTGGCATTGCACCAACATTTTAGAACTCCTAAATTGTTTCCAGACTAAAGAATAAAACTTGACTCACTCCTTGACAAGGTTTGTTGTTTTCCAGTCTATGGTTCAGACAATCGTATTTATAGAACAGAATGAAAAACAATCAGGAAAATGAGTAGTAAGTAGTCCTGTGCTCCCAACTGCACCTACATTCTTTGGAATCAGGATTTTAACATTCTTAGCAATGCTGTGAGGAGGACAAATAGGGGTGATCTGAACACTCTTATAGGGAATCCAGGTAGCAACTCATTTTTTTCATGTACATCTGGGGTAGAATATTGTTCTTCTCATCACAAAGGCTGTCTCTTGTCACAAATACCTACATTCACCACGAGAGATATTCAAGAGTAACTGTTAAATATTTGTAGTTATAGAGTAGATGATTATCCGTAAACTATTTTGTAACCTAAATAGTTCACTTGTAAATGCTTGTGTTATGAAATGTTTTGTGATTAATTTGTAAAACAATGCTGTATTAGTTATACTGCATGTTGCTATAGACCAAGTGAGAGAAATTGTTCCCATTAGGGAGTTAGAGGAAAACCTTACTTATGATAGCTTGGTTAACACACTGATTCTATTTTCAAGACTAGCTATCAGTTTTAGAAAAAGCCCAGCAACTTACAAGGTGCCATACAGAATTCAAAGGTAGTTGCACTAGGGGCTTGCTGGGGAGGGAGCAAACCTTGGAAAAATATGAATTTTGGCCAGTGTTGTATGTGTTTCTTGACTCAGTTTATATGAGGTTTTGCTTCACTCAGTAAACTTTAAGAAAATTTCAGAATAACTTTCTTTTTTTCTTTTTTTCTTTTTTCTTTTCCCCATGGGGAACTAGAATTGTTTCAGTCTTTTTAGTATATATATAGTATATATGTGAGCTATATATTATATGTTTTGATACATATATTTTTCAATGAAAGCTATCTTTAGGAATAGCTGTTCTATGCAGGTACAATATTCCTCTCCTTTCCAAGGAAACAAGGAGGTCTCGTGAGTTTTCCTATAGCCTTTAGAGTGTAAAGAGCTGTAAAATGTCAAGTTAGAGCCCAGAGGTGGGGAACTTAAAAATACATTCCTTCCTCAAGAACTTTTTGAAGAAACTGTCTTGGTTTTAGTTTATCCATGTGTTTCCTGATTGCTTGACCTAGAACTGCCTGAGGTCACCTTACTACATTTATTTTAGGGCCCAGGTAATGTGTCTACAGAAGATGCTCTGTTCCTAGCGCATTACAGTTCTGCTAGTAAAGCATATTTCTCTTGTGGCTAGGTTCAAAAGATCGTTCTTCAAACATGGTGGTGAAATTAGTTATACTGATAAACCCTAAAAACAGGTACTCATATAATCTAATAATATGAACTCATTCATCACACTTAGTGAACTTTAAAAGGTTTGTTTTGCTTGGATGCCTACCTGTAGACCTCTTTCATCTGAAAACTGGAGTTGAAATTTCCATAGGGTGCAATGCTTCTTCATTATTTTTTTATTGTTATTTTCTATTATCCTTCTCAGAACAGAAATGTTGTGTCCATAATCTAGTTCAGGTTTCATTTTGATCTTTATTTATTTTTCACTCCCTCTTTTCATAGTATTTGAGAGTTTTTCCAAAAGACAGCAGAAAATACGAAGACTTACAAAATTAAAAACAATCAAAGAACACTTTATGCCACTGCAAGTCTCTACTGCCCACCCAGGACATTGTAAGACAAGGTTTCTTTGCTTTGTAAGCACATATCCTACCCCTGTGGCTGCTGCTTACCTTGATGTTGCTCTGCCTCTTTATATTGACAATCATGTGCAAATTTTAGGTGAAGTTGAGGTGTTACTGTGTATTATAAGACACTAAACACACAACTGGCTGATCCTCACAGCCAGTTTCATGAAATTAATTAACTTTTTCTTAGTGGATTTTCCTGCAGTGTCTCACTTTTTGTCTTCTACAGGCAGATTTATTCTCTAGTAGTGAGCTCCCCAGGTGCACCTTTGCATTGATTGTGACACAACCTAATTATGAAAAAAACCTGTGTTTTTTCTGACAGAAATTCCACTATTTTTCTTAATGTTTAAACATTTGTAATTTTGAAGAGTCACACATTAAGTTTGTTTTATAATCACCTGAGTGAATCAATCTTCCTCCTCCTGTTGTAAATACTAAATCAGAGTCACCACAGATAATATTTGGGTTGACCTATTCCATGAACAACTTGGTTATAGTATGTTCGGTATAGGAAGTGAGACCCTATAATAGGCATGTTTGAAACCAGAATTATTCTTCTGGGCCTTTCTTTGCCTTTTTGTGTGTGTGCATATACACTAAATTGCTGTGAAAGTTCATATATTCCTTACAGAAACTGAACTTGATATAGCTGTTTTCTATACTGCTCATTGTACATTTGTGTTCTCTCTTACTTCCTGACTTGCTTAGATAATATCTTTGGGGATGCTTTCTAGGAAATGACACTCTGTTGTAAACTAAATGTCCCAATTTTATTCCTTACTACAACTAAAATTTTTGAAACGTCCAAATTATTATAAATGTTCTCAGAAAGGTCATTCTTTTCATATTTCTTTTAAGTTTCATAAGTTCTAAAAAGTAAATTGAGTTGTTACTGTAATTCACCATCTTCATTAAGTCTATATCACCTTCTCTTTTTCTGAAACCTTGACTACTACTTTTCTACTGCACATTATGTGATAACATAGCAGTGGTTGCATGGAAGCAGGATTTTATAAGATCATCAGAGCTTGCATCAGCAAAATAATGGTCAGGTCATATTTATTGCATTCTAATTTCTTCAGTTGATGCTTACACAATTTTTCAAAATACATACACTGTAAGGCAAGACATTGCAAGACTCAGCCAATTTAAAAATAAATCTTGGGCAGTGAACAAAAAGTCTTGGCATAACACAGCTGCTGGCATCATCATACTACACAGCAGAGTTCAATTAGCTGTTTTCATGAAGAAAAACGCCATTGTGTGCAGAGATTGTACCAGTAGAAAAGTTGCATGAAAAAAAAAATACAGCAGTGCCTTTCTTGTTTCTGAAATCAGTAGTACCAATTACCAAAGTGAGCTTCCTAGACAGATATGCACTTTGTCTAAATGAATCTTTCTGTGAAGTATCCTGATTTAACATAGGCGTGTTTAAGTAACTTCTTTAATAACAATAAGAGTTTGGCTTCTCCTAAGGAAAAAAAAATCTTCAGCAAATTAGAAGTCCTCTTTCCTGTATCCCACTCCATTGTTATAATTCCAGGCTCTGTTCAAGTTCAGTCTCAATTCTAACAGATTTATCAGGCTTCCTGCCATCAGTGCTCTTTGTAAATGCTGATGGACTGCTGCTGAAGCACCTATATTGCATGGTCATAGAATCATAGAAGAGTTTGGGTTGGGAGGGACCTTTAGAAGTCATCTAGTCCAATCTCCCTGCAATAAGCAGGGACATCTTCAATATCAGGTTGCTCAGAGCCCCGTCCAACCTGACCTTCAGTGTTTCCAGGGATGGGTCATCTACCACCTCTCTGGGCAACCTGTGCCAGTGCCTCACCACCCCCATTGTGAAAAACTTCATCCCTAGACCTAGTCTAAATCTCCCCTCTTTCAGTTTAAAACCGTTACCTCTTTCCTCTTCTATATCACTGTATCTACATCTCATCATCAAAACTCATAAAAACTTGCAACATTAAGTAAAGATTTGTTGCTTGAAAAAACACTTATTTTAAAAATTATGGGTGTAAAATATGGTTGTAATATCATTAACGTAGAGCTTTTTAGCTGGTTAAATGCACATGTCTACTTTAGGTGGAGCTCAGTGGACCTAGGTGGCCTACTATCTTCCTTGTCTAGATCTCCATGATCATGCAAGAGGTTTACACACCTAGTACATATGTAGACCTGCACTGTATATACCTCATGTAGGTGACTGAACCTGGAGCTGAATCCCCACCCCTCACTCTCAGTAAGGACTCCCTAGGAAGGATACATGTTATTCCTACAAATGAGTTTTGGGGAGTCCCATCCAGAATTTAGCCTGAAAATTTTCCTTGATTGCATTAAGTACACGAATGTGGTGTTTGATGCGCTGAAGTAAGCAGAACTTAAATTGCAAGAATCTTTTTTTTCCCAACATTTATGTTACACAAAAGACCTGATCTGTCCCCTAGTCTTTGATCATTATCTAATTAGGATTTTTGTTTGTTTTTTTCCAACAGGTCACATGCCCCTTTTTGGGTGTAAATAAAACAGCATTGACAAGATTGCTTTGCTCCTGTTTTCTAAAGCTGTTAAAAGGCAAGCACTAGTCAAACACCACTCAGCAGAAGATCAGAAAGTGGTACACATGCCCCTCAGTGACACCACTACTTCAGAGACTCTGCCAAGAAAGAAGACTGATGAGAATTGGAACTTGTGTTAATGTGTTTTCCTCTTCATGAAGCTTATTGTTGTTCAGACATGTCCCAGAAAGTTAAAGACTGTATTTTAGGCTGCCTAATGTTTTGGGGAATGTAGGTCAGCCTAAAGCAGGAGCGGGATCTGTGATCTTCCACACCAGCTTCCACAGAGAAAGAAGCTCAGGATCACAGCAGATAAATAAAGACCAAAAATATTGACAGAGAGTCAGGAGTGACAGAAAGATGTCAAACGTTGATCTGCATGGCAGAAAAATGTCTGATGGCTGACGCACAGTGGCTCATGTTTTCTTTTCTGAGGATGGCTGAGATATGATGGATACTTGCTATGAGGCTAAATTGTAAGATTTATATGTCAATTTGGCAGTCTTGTTTTAAATTATTGTTGTTTTTCAAACACGTGGGAGCATTTTGAGATGATGAGAGATGTACTTTGTAAGAATGAAAGAGTGGAGGATATTCTCATCTGAATGCTGACTGCATTTGCAGGTTTGCCTGACATGTTTCTGGATGGGAACCTGTTATCTCTGATAATCTTTGGAGGAGCAGCAATAGCTGGAAGTGTGTACAAAAATCTACTTTTTTTGTGAGTGCTGCCAGAGAGCAGCAGCTGCGTACTCCCATGAGTGACATCTCCAGAAATGCTGCCTAACAATACCACTTCATCATACCCAAACCCAGCACTGGTGTGAAAGGAGAGGAAGGGGACAGAAATGGGAGGAAGTTTTACCTGTTCAGATTATTAAGAGGCATGATGGACATCTATTAAATGGAAATACCGTGAAGAAGATCTGCCTTGTAAGAGTATTTTTGCTGGCTAATTATTCCATTAAAATACTAGCAGTAAAAAGCACTAGCTAGGAGGACATGCAAGCGACATTAGCAGTCGATATTCGGAGGGCTGCTCTTGGGGACAAGGTTCATGATTTCCAAACTGTCTCTTGCCTCCTCTGCTTTATGAGATGATTCCAGAGGCTGAGGATAAACAGCCTCTGCTTTGCTGAGTCATGGTTTAAGAGCCTTAGGGACTTTAAAAGCGTAGCAGGAAGCTCTGACTGCCAGTACCACCTTATCGGCACTGGCAATAGAATTCTAGTAGCTCTCACTGTTGTGTGGCTGCTTACACAAATGTATGGACTCAGGAGTGCTAGCAGGAAAGAGGTTCCCTGTTGGGGATGGACTCCTTAAAAACGTCTTGTGGTGCCACAGCACCTGGGTTGAAGTGGTTTCACTGCTTTAATGGAGATCAGGAAAATAGAGCATGGCATGAAGTGTACTTGTTCTCCTGGCATTTATGAGGGATGCCAAACATCCATCAGGCTCTACAGTGATTACTGCTATGGACTAAACTTACTAAGGTGCAGTATCTATTTATATGTTAATGACAATAATGTACATGGAAGAGGCAAAAAGGTTTGCTGTATCTCACATTCCTGACAGCTTTCCCAAGCGTCATTTTAGCGGCTTACAGGTTTAGTAAGTACTTGGTAGTACTCAGAACAGTGACCCATTTAATTCACTAATGTTTGTCTACGTATGGCTAACAATTGGTCTTTTAAACGGATTTTGATGTCCACACATATGAAAATGCTACTGCCACTTCACAGCAGCATCTTCTGGTTTTTGCCTCTTTTTATGTGCATCCATACAGATGACCTTTAACAAATATGTGGAATATTCCTTTCTGATACCTACCAACAATGCATGTCAGTGCATGGTGAGTTTTATTTGGATACCTTTTTTCCTCTTGATTTGGGTTTGTAAATTAGAAAAATAAAATACCCATGATGGTTGATTTTATAATCTTTTTGACAGTGAATTGAAAGAGCTGAGCTTACAGTGGTCTTTCATTTCATAGTATTCTCTTAACCAACAATTGTGTGCCCCTTTTGAAAGAATGCTGATACATTCTGGTAATAGGATGGATACAGCTGACAATTGAAACACATTACATTTCCTCTATGTCTTTTATTTTGCCAACCTAAATAGCTGTTGCTTTTTTTTTTTTTTTCATAAATATATATATACTCTGCCATATCCAAGATGACTCTTTCTCTTTCTTTGGGAGATTTCAGTCTTTATAACTTCTTAGAATTTGTTGAACAAATTTTCACACTCTGCTTTAAATTACTTAGAATATAAATTCCTGTATTTATTCAGTGTAAATGCATCCAAGCATCTTTTGGACTGTGTAGACAACATTGCTGAGCTATCCAAATATTTCAACTAGTTTACATCAGAGAATCCTGCATGTTCAAAACAATTCAGAGTTTATGAGAAAGTTGGAAAAAAAAGAAAGTTGGAAAAAAATAGTCTATAATTTCACACAGTCTCCTTGCAAAGTAGCTTAAAGACAATAAAGGAAATTTTTGAGTGCAGAGGGAAATCTCACTTTTCAACTTGCCTTACACCTAAATATGCTGTAAGACGAAATAAAACTAGTAAGAGTCCTATGAACTAGGGGAATTATTTAAGGTATTAATGTGTTAGGCTACCAGAGTCAGACTGACACAGCATCATAGAAATAATAGTATTGTGTTTTGGTGAATCAAGATAACTTTTGAGTGAAAGCTGGATTGAATCTTATGACTGGTTTCAGGCATCTGAGGGCACCAGAGTGAGTCTCTGTACCGGGGACTTCCCCCTCTCTTACCTTTAGCTATCCAAGGAGGCATGCTGGCTATGCTAGCTTCTCTCTAAAGTCAGTGGTGATAGACAGACACCTCTAGATGGCAATTTATCACATTAAAGATAAATTAAGAAGATATGTGTTTAAGATACATAGAAATAATTGTTCTCTGAAGGTATTTCTCTCATACCTCTGTTGAGGAGCCTAAATGATTTTAATTGAGTTGAGCCTTCTCCCAGAAGACTGTTCCACTTGTCTTCTTGTAGTGGAGTGGCTTGTTCAGGCCCATCCAGAAACAAAACCCAGTACAGCTATGAAATACAACAAGTTCAAGAAGAAGTTTAATTTTACCACTTATTTAAATTTAGGCACTAATGCTGTAAACATACTATTCTATTTTCAATTCACTATTTCCTGGTCTTGCATTTTATACTCCTGGAATACAGATGTACTCTGTCTTAAAACAGGCGTATTAGGCTATATAACCTCTGAGTTGATCAGCAGTTTAAAGGGTTTTGCTCTGTCTCTTATCTTGCTATTAACCATCTTTTACCTGACTGGCAGACTTCAAGTTTAGCATTACTATAAGAATTGTCTTCTATTCCCAGGTAAACCTTTATTAACTTTACTATAATTGCTATCCTTCTTTGTCCATATTTTTTTTCAGTATTTTTATATTAAAAAAAAAGACAAAGATGAAGTGCCTCTTTCTTTTAGGTTTCTGAATATGTTGTTAAAATCTGCTGAATATCAGCAAATTAGGATTTTGTGGCCAAAGCTTCTGTTGTTTTTATTATACAGTTTGGAAAGTTTAAATCTCTTCTAACATAAGAAAATCCATCACCCTTGTGGAAGACATAGACAATTAATTATTCAGTCTGTCTTACTAAGGTCAATATAGGTGTTTTCCCCACTGTACAACTTGTAGGTATTCCTATTTTAAAATTCCCACAAGATGTAGCTTTGTTTTTCATTCTTATCTGAGTGGCCAGCATTTCTTTTTCTTCAAGGGCATTATCAGAGTTAGCCCTTTGAACCCATTTTTAGAGGTATTATATGTTGATGGTATATTTGGATATCCTAAGAAAAAGCAAATATGTCACTTTGGTGAATCATGTATCTTGTCTTGCACTTCCAAAGGAAAAAAAAAAAAAAGAAATAAAAAAAAAATTTAAACTGCTGAACTTGAACAGCATGTTATAGAAGACTAAACTGTGCTGATTCCACTTCTAATGCCATAGATGTAACTTGATAAAGTCTTTTATAGCAAAACAAGCTGACACATTCAAGTTCTGGGTAGACCCATTTCTGGATTGCTCAGAAGCACTAATACATATTTTTATCTGTGCTGGGTTTGTGCATGACAATCTTTTATTTCAGATATATACTTACCTAGAGCTTTCTGCTACTCCATCCAAATGCAGACGAATTCTAAGGCTCTTAGCAAGGACACGTGGTGCAGCTTTGTAATTCATGCCCATTTTGTGTAGGAGGTGTCGCGAATGAATAATTTATGTTGCTTAAAGAATAACCACCAAAGATATCAGAAAGAGAATTATTTTAATATAAGTTTGTAAAAGCACAACTTAACAGAATTCAATGGCAAGGTCCACTCTATTACTTATTCAACATGGAAAAGGTATACAGAAAGAAACCAAATTACCATTAAATTAGAATGATTTACTTGTGTATTGAATCGAGATAATGTGTATATTGAGGAGGAAAAGTAGGGGAGACCTTCCCGTTGAGTCATGAGGTTCAGAGTGGACTGAAATCCACCCCTAGTCTCAGACTTAGTCAACTGTTTATGTCTAAGAATTTGGAAAAGGAAAAGAAAATGAGGGACACCCTCCTGTTGTGTCACGAGGTTCAGAGTGGACCAAAATCCGCCCTTAGTCCCAGACTTGGTCAACGGTTTATGACTAAAGTTAAGTAAGGAAAGTAAAGGAATGCCCTCCCATTGAGTCACAAGGTTCAGAGTAGACCCCCTTGCTTTCTAAACTCCTTCTCAGAGAGGAGTGTAGATGCAGCTGAATCCACTCTTAGTCCCAGATTTGGTCAATGGTTTATGATTAAAGCATTAGGGTATTGGGAACTCGGGTATAGTGATACATGTTGTGTTTAGCGCAACTTTAGGATGGCAACAATCTAATACAAAGCAACAGCAATTAAATTCACTAACGATACTGAGATAAATCACAGTATGATATAAAGCTTAGCAACATAATCAATTTAAACTTACTAAAATTCCTTAATCACACACACATATTGGTGTAGAAATAGAAACGCATAAAAAGCTGTAGAGAAAAAAAGAGATATGTACGAAGGTACCTTTTAAATATCCCCCTCGAATTCAGCCAAATACTCACATTGAATACTTTGTGTCGCTCAGTGGGTGCACAGTCAAGCCTCTGAGTTGATTGCGAACTTGAGGGTTCATGGACTCTTAGAGGTGTCCTGCTCAGAGGGAGGTATGGTCGCAGCCTTCCGCAGTTCAGGAGAACTCAAAGATTCTCATTTGGGACCACTATTTATAGGACTGG